>NW_027754618.1:0-4279 GCF_054177405.1 Leptonychotes weddellii | reverse complement strand
TGTTTGATTTTAAATTAGATGGTCCTGTTGGGGTACAATTGTTGTTTTTCTTCAAAAGATTCCTTGACTTGAGTTTCATAGACTTTAAATGGGTACAAAAATCAAAAATGGTTGGAACATCATCCATTTTAAGTTGTTGAGTTTGTCCTGTTAAGTCAAAACAGGAGGCTTCAAAGTGCTTTGAACAAAGAAAAGTGTGTTTTCCTGGCACAAAATTTTTGCGCCTAAGCAGGGGAACCCATTCTTTTCTTCTTTTAGGATCCAAAGGAAACCTTTATGGGATCTACTTTTTACATGAGGATATATTGTAATGGGAAGGGTAGAGAACCAAATGGCTTGATGCAGTAAAAAAGTGTGGCTGGGGAAATAGGAATAGGATGCCAAGTAAGAATTAGCCACCACTAAATATGACATTGTTTAGCTCAGTTGACACTGCAGGAGAATTTCCCTGTGGAAGCTGATGTTAATGTGCTTGTTGTAGGTGGTAGCACAGCCCAGCGGGCACAGTTGGTCCACATTTCCCTTTCCCCCTCATTCGGTGCTGTCTTAAGCCTCTTCTGAGGCGCTGGCTGCTAGGCTTCCTCCGGGCAAAGGCTAAGGACAACTCTTTCTTACAGAACAATTCCAGCTAGTAAATGTGGAAGAAATGAGGGACATAGAAATCCCCCATAAGAGCACCACAGCAATAATTGCTGCAGGGAACACATTCTCCCTTCCTCTACATTTTGTTCTTTTTATTTATTTATTTTTAAAGATTTTATTTCAGAGAGAGAGAGAAGGAGCAGGAGTAGGGTGGGGGGGCAGCGGGAGAGGGAGAAGCAGACTCCCCACTGAGCAGGGAGCCCCATGCAGGGCTTGATCCCAGGACCCCGAGATCTTGACCCAAGTGGAAGGCAGACATTTAACCGACTGAGCCACCCAGGTGCCCCCTCTGCATTTTGTTCTATTCAGTCCCTCAGTGTATTGGAAGATACCAATTTCGTATTAGCCTAGTAGGGCAGTCTACTGAATCCACTGATTCAAATGCTAATCTCATCCAGACACATCCTCAAAGACACCCCCAAATCGTATTTAATCATGGCCCCACCAAGTTGACATAGAACATTAACCATCATAGTCTCCATAGTTTTGCCTTTTCCAAAATGCCATGTAGCTGAAATCATACAGTATGTAGCCTTTTCACGTTGGTGTCTTTTACATAGTAATATGCATTTAAAATTTCCTCCATGTGTTTTCATAACTCTAAATAATATTCCATTATCTGGATATACCACGATTTATTTAACCATTCACCTACTGAAGGACATTTTGGTTGCTTCCAAGCTTTCTCAGTTATGAATAAAACAGCAGTAAATATCCATGTGCTCCTTTAACAAAGATTACTTGCCTATATTTGTGTAAGTCTATTTCTGGGGTCTGTATTCTGTTCCATTGATTTACTTGTCTGTTTTTTTTGGTTTTTGGTTTTGTTTCATTTTTGTTTTTTTTTTTTTTTTTTTTTACCAGTACTACACTGTCCTGATTACTGTAGCTTTATAATAAGTATTGAAGTTGGGTAGGATCAGTCTTCTGATTTTGGTCTTCTCCTTCAATATTATGTTGGGTATTCTGCTTCTTTGGCCTCTCCATATAAACTTTAGAATCATTTTGTTGATAACCACAAGATAACTTGCTGGGATTTTCTTTGGGATTGCAGTGAATCTACAGATCATTTTGGGAAGAAATGACATCCTGACAGTATTGAATCTTCTTATCATTAACATGGATTCGATCTACTTCTTCTTTGATTTCTTTTTTTTTTTTAAGATTTTATTTATTTGACAGAGAGAGATACAGCAAGAGAGGGAACACAAGCAGGGGGAGTGGAAGAGGGAGAAGCAGGCTCCCCGCCAAGCAGGTAGCCTGATGCAGGGCTCCATCCGAGGACCTTGGGATCATGACCTGAGCTGAAGGCAGATGCTTAACAGCTGAGCCACCCAGGTGCCCCTCTTCTGTGATTTCTTTAGTCAGATCTTTTAGTTTATTCCTAGAGATCTTATACATATTTTGTTAGATTTATACCTATGTATTTCATTTTTGGAGGTGCTAATGTAAATGGTTTAGTGTTTTAAATCTCATATTCTACTTGTTCATTGCTGGTATATAAGAAAATGATTGACTTTTATATATTAACCTTGTATCCTGCAACCTGGCTATAATCACTTATAAGTTCCAAATATTTTTTGGTCTATTCTTCCTGATTTTCTGGATAATTATCTCAGCTGCAAAGACAGTTTTATATCTTCCTTTTCAATACGTATACATTTAATTTCATTTTCTGTCTTATTGCATTAGCTGGGATTTCCAGTACAATGTTGAAAAGTAGTGATGAGAGGAGATGCCCTTGCTTTGTTCCTGATCTTAGTGGGAAAGTTTTTTTTTTACCAATAAGTATGGTGTTAGCTGTAGGCTTTTTGTAGATGTTCTTTATCAAGTTGAGGAAATTCTTCTCTATTCTTAGTCTGCTTTGAGTTTTTATAATGAATTGGAGTTGCTATTGGTCCAAGCTTTTTCTAAATCCATTAATTGGATCATGTGATTTTTTTTCTTGTTTTGCCTGTGATGTGATGGATTACATCAATTAATTTTTGAATGTTGAACCAAACTTGCACACCCAGGAGCAGATCATGGTGTTTTTCAAATTTATTCTTCCCTTTTCTGCCTTTTATTATAATTTGTATTCTACTTACATTTAAAATAATTACTGATAAAGAAGAATTTACTTCTGCCATTTTGCTCTTTGTTTTCTGTATGTCTTATAGCTTTTTTGTCCCTCATTTCCTCCATTACTGCTATCTTTTGTGTTTGTTTTATTATTTGTAGTGACTTTAGATTTTCTCATTTTTTCCTCATTTCCTCCTCCATAGATATTATCTTTATGGTTACTATGAGCATCACATATAGCAACCTAAAGTTATAACTATCTAATTTGAACTGATATCAACACCTTTATTTTAAAGGGAAAGAGGCTTTTTTATTTTATCTTTTTTTTTTTTTTTAGAGAGTGAGAGTGTGAGCAGGGGCAGGGGGGTGGGGTAGAAAGAGAGAATCTTAAACAGGCTCCATGCTCAACACAGAGCCTGACATAGGGCTTGATCTCATGACCTTGAGATCATGACCTCAGTTGAAATCAAGAGTCGGACACTTAGCTGACTGAACCACCCAGAGGTCCCTATCAACTTAACATTAATAGCTTACAAAACCTCTGCTCTTGTATAGCTCTGTCTCCCACTCTGTTATTGATACCACAAATTACATCATTATACATTGTGTGCCGAATAACATAGATTTATAATTACTTTCTATGTCTTTGTCTTTTAAATCCTGTAGAAAATTAAAGTGGAGATACCATCCAAAATTACAATAATATTGGTTTTTATATTTGCCTACATTTTACATTTGCTGGAGATATTTATTTCTTGATATGGGTGTCTGTTTATTGACTAGTGTTCTTTCATTTCACCTTGAATGACTTCTGTTACTAGTTCTCATAGACCAGGTCTAGTGGTAACAAACTCCCTGAACTTTTGTTAATCTGGGAATATCTCAATTTCTCCATTGTTTTTGGAGAACATTTTTCTTGGTGTAGAGTTCTCAGTTGACAAGATTTTTTTTCTTTTAATATTTTAAAGGTATCATCTAACTGTCTTCCGGCCTCCATGGATTCTGATGACAGATCATTTGATAATATCATTGAAGATCCTTTATATGTTCTGATTCTCTCACTGCTTTCAAGATTTCCTCTCTGACTTAGTAGTTTGATTATGTGTTTTACTGTGGGTTTCTTTGAATTTATACAACTCAGAAATCATTGAGTTCCTTGGATTTGTAAATTCACGTCTATTTTCAAATTTGAAAGTTTTCATCCCTTAATTCTTCAAATAATCTTTCTGCTCTTTTCTTTTCTCTTTCTCCAGCTCCTATATGTTGGTCCATTTGATGGTGTCCCATTGGTCTCTTAGGCCTATCCCCTTTCTTCATTCCTTTTCTTCCTGCTCCTCAGACTTGATCATTTCAGTTTACTGATTTTCAAGTTTGCTGATTCTTCTGCCTGATCAAATAATTTGTTGAACCCTTCTAGTGGATTTTTCATCCCACTTGTACTTTCAGCTCAAGAATTTGGTTCCTTTTTACAATTTCTATCTTTTTATTGATATTTGCATTATGTTCGTACACTTTCCTGATTTTTTTTAGTTCTTTGTCTATGCTTTCCATTAGCTCTTTACGCCTATTTAAGGCA
>NW_027754617.1:0-301 GCF_054177405.1 Leptonychotes weddellii | reverse complement strand
CAGGATTCCAGAAAATGTGAGCGTTCATGATTGAATCCTCTGTTCCAATTCTTCTTTGTCCTTTTAAGAAGAGCATTTGTTGCTCATCTTTCTGTTAAATCATATTTCAGGCTCCAGAGCCTATCTCTTCTTGAATTGAGGCTCAACACAGTAACTCTTTGGCCAACTTCTTAATAATCAGTCTACTCGATGCTAAGAAAGGTCATGTTCTCGGGGCACCTGGGTGGCTCAGTTGTTAAGCGTCTGCCTTCGGCTCAGGTCATGGTCCCAGGGTCCTGGGATCGAGCCCCGCATTGGGCTC
>NW_027754616.1:0-301 GCF_054177405.1 Leptonychotes weddellii | reverse complement strand
TTATTTATTTATTATTTATGTATTTTTAAAGATTTATTTATTTATTTATTTGACAGAGAGAGAGAACAAGTAGGCAGAGAGGAAGGCAGAGGGAGAGGGAGAAGCAGGCTCCCCGCCGAGCAGGGAGCCCGATGCGGGGCTCGATCCCAGGACCCTGGGATCATGACCTGAGCCTAAGTCAGCTGCTTAACCGAGTGAGCCACCCAGTCACCCCTGAATTTATTATTTAATGGGGAAATAGAGGATGGTTGATGTTTCCAATGAGATATCTGCTTTCATTCTTGGTTACTCTGCACATGAA
>NW_027754615.1:0-301 GCF_054177405.1 Leptonychotes weddellii | reverse complement strand
CAGGAAAAAAGTCACAAAGAAACAAAGAGATGGAAAATAATGAGATATTATGAAATGCAGATAATCATGGTAGAAGGCCAATCAACCCCTAAATGGAATTTCTTTTTTTTTTTTTTAAGATTTTATTTATTTATTTGAGAGAGAGAGAATGAGAGAGAGAGAGCACCTGAGAGGGGATAGGGTCAGAGGACGAAGCAGACCCCTGCCGAGCAGGAAGCCCGATGCGGGACTCGATCCAGGGACTCCAGGATCATGACCTGAGCCGAAGGCAGTCGCTTAACCAACTGAGCCACCCAGGCAC
>NW_027754614.1:0-301 GCF_054177405.1 Leptonychotes weddellii | reverse complement strand
CTTTGGTCAGAAGAACAGGCTTTCTTTTGGAGCTTTTTTAGTCCATGCCTGCTGCACAGTTCCAGAATCAGGACTGCCCTTAAGCCTAAGCTGGGAATATGGGTGGTAAAGAACCCACGAAACTCACACTCTATCAGTTATTCTTCAAGTTTTGATTTCCCTCTCCATCAGCCTCCTATTGTTTAATTTTTAGTGTTCTTGGGGTTACTTTTTGTATTCTGTCTAAAGTTTTTAGTTGTAATCAGTGGGGGACAGAGGATGGGAGTGTGCTTACTCCACCTTAACTGGGATCTTGACCTGC
>NW_027754613.1:0-301 GCF_054177405.1 Leptonychotes weddellii | reverse complement strand
GCATCAGGGATACAAGAAAATACTCAAGTCTATCTTCATATCGACCTCAACGGGGCCAGCCTAGAAAAATCGGCCTCGTTTTCTGTGCAAAAATTCAACATCCTGATGGCTCGGAAAGACCACGGTCCATACAGGGCTCTGCCCCGGGTGGACGGGGGCGGTGGGGAGACCCTGGTCTTCAGGTATCACATCCGGCCACCACCCACCTGCCAGCACGGGAGGGACGACAGAATGAGATGTGGATGATCAACTGCTACTATGGGACATAGTAGATGCTTCAGAAAGTGTTTCCTCCCCCCCT
>NW_027754612.1:0-301 GCF_054177405.1 Leptonychotes weddellii | reverse complement strand
GGGTGTCTATTCTCAAGAGTCCTGGCGTCATTGCCGACCGGCCTCCCCTGTGCCCATCTTGACCCCGCAGGTCATCCCAACTCCCGGATGGCGCTGGGAGCTTCTGCCCAGGCTCTGAGTCACTGGGGCTTATCCCCTGCACCCCCAATGGGTGGTCTGCTCCCCCCAGAATCACCACACGGTGTCCTTTCAAGAGCCCGGGGCATCCCAGAGCTGCACCTGGTTCTTACTGACTCTCTCAATTTTGGCTCAAGTTCCTATTACCTGTCCCTCCCCACCGCGGTTATCTGCACAAGCTCTC
>NW_027754611.1:0-301 GCF_054177405.1 Leptonychotes weddellii | reverse complement strand
CTTTGGTCAGAAGAACAGGCTTTCTTTTGGAGCTTTTTTAGTCCATGCCTGCTGCACAGTTCCAGAATCAGGACTGCCCTTAAGCCTAAGCTGGGAATATGGGTGGTAAAGAACCCACGAAACTCACACTCTATCAGTTATTCTTCAAGTTTTGATTTCCCTCTCCATCAGCCTCCTATTGTTTAATTTTTAGTGTTCTCGGGGTTACTTTTTGTATTCTGTCTAAAGTTTTTAGTTGTAATCAGTGGGGGACAGAGGATGGGAGTGTGCTTACTCCACCTTAACTGGGATCTTGACCTGC
>NW_027754610.1:0-301 GCF_054177405.1 Leptonychotes weddellii | reverse complement strand
GATGAATGAAATCACAACTAAATTCAGTTTACCTAACAAATGCAATGTTGGTTTCACATGAGCACATAATGTAATTCACCACATTGACAAATTTTTTAAAAATTATCTCAATATATGCAAAACAAACATTTATTATCTTTCAACATTCATGATAAAACTTAGAAAACTAGTCATATAAGGGAACTTTGTTAATATAATTATAACAGAAAGACCCTAGGTGACCCCATAATAAATGTCCTGTGGTGTTCTCAGCTTTTATAATCCTTTTCCCTTAAGTGTAGCCAAGATCTGTGACTTGACT
>NW_027754609.1:0-301 GCF_054177405.1 Leptonychotes weddellii | reverse complement strand
CAGGAAAAAAGTCACAAAGAAACAAAGAGATGGAAAATAATGAGATATTATGAAATGCAGATAATCATGGTAGAAGGCCAATCAACCCCTAAATGGAATTTCTTTTTTTTTTTTTTAAGATTTTATTTATTTATTTGAGAGAGAGAGAATGAGAGAGAGAGAGCACCTGAGAGGGGATAGGGTCAGAGGACGAAGCAGATCCCTGCCGAGCAGGAAGCCCGATGCGGGACTCGATCCAGGGACTCCAGGATCATGACCTGAGCCGAAGGCAGTCGCTTAACCAACTGAGCCACCCAGGCAC
>NW_027754608.1:0-301 GCF_054177405.1 Leptonychotes weddellii | reverse complement strand
TCTGCCTCATTTATACTAGCAGTTAGAGCCTCCATTTTGATTGCATATGCATTTAGGCATATTTTGTGTATCTAAACTATACCTTGATACAGCTGTTAAAAAAAGATTAATGTTTTTCTTTCATTTCCAGAGATCTTTATTACATTAATATAATTTTAAATAATATTTTTTGGGACGTAAAGATATTTTAGATAACAGATATTTTTTTTATATTTCTATTTGAAACTAGCTTTTATAATAACATTTTTTATTTGTATTTTGCTCATTTAAAAAAATCTAAAAGTAGAACAATAAAAATTGG
>NW_027754607.1:0-4279 GCF_054177405.1 Leptonychotes weddellii | reverse complement strand
AGAGACGATGGACTCTGAAAAACAAACTGAGGGTTCTAGAGGGGAGGGGGGTGGGAGGATGGGTTAGCCTGGTGGTGGGTATTGAGGAGGGCACATTCTGCATGGAGCACTGGGTGTTATGCACAAACAATGAATCATGGAACACTTCATCTAAAACTAATGATGTAATGTATGGGGATTAACATAAGAATAAAAAATTTAAAAAAAGATAAATAAATAAATATAAATAAATAAATAAATAAATAGGGGCGCCTGGGTGGCTCAGTCGTTAAGGGTCTGCCTTCGGCTCAGGTCATGGTCCCAGGGTCCTGGGATCGAGCCCCACATGGGGCTCCCTGCTCCGCAGGGAGCCTCCTTCTCCTCTGCCTCTGCCCCCGCTTGTGTTCCCTCTCTCGCTGTGTCTCTCTGTCAAATAAATAAATAAAATCTTTAAAAAATAAATAAATAAATAAATTCACCAAACTAAGGTACCAGTAGTGCTGAGAGCCATGGTAGCCTGTTACTGGTCTTCATCTGCAAGTGACACGATCAGCACCTGCTTTGTTCACATGTCCAAGACTGGATCACTCCCAATTTTCCACAGGCAGGCAATTGAGTCCTGTTCGACTGAGGTTTACAGTGCCAGCCTTCCTCATAGAGTCCCTCCAATGCTAGCTCAATACTGTTTTCTCTCCATCGACTGGATTACCTAGGGACGAATCTACGTCTATAGCACCTGCCAGGAGAAGAGGCCAGGTTTAGATAACAAAAATCTGCTTTCCTGTAGCTTAAGAAAATCCCTTGGATTTGCTTAACATAATTTCTAATCAGAGTGACTCTGACATAAGGGGCAGGGCTGTTTGCACAGAAGCCGTGGCCTGTTTGGAGAGCCCTCTCCTACTCCAAACTCCACCCAGCAGTGGCAGACTTCCATGCCACCTGGTATCTGGGCTGTAGCAGTATTCTTATGTGTGGAATGTTTTACCTCCAGAACACAAAGAGGCATTCCAGGCACCATGCTTCCTTTTTTACTGTTGTTGTAGCAGAGAATACAAGATAGAGCAATTTCTTCTTTTGTCTAGAATGCTCCTGAACTTTGAACCCCTACAAACTTCACTGAACAGGTAGGTCCCTGAATCTTCCTAATATGCATCTCCCATCCTCTGGAACATAAGGCCTCCAGTGTGGTAGCCAATATCCTCAGGAACCTCCATCCAGATGTCTCCATACCATATTTCTGCATCTCAGATTTTCTCAGCCAGGGTCCTAAACTTAGCATTACAGATCCTTCTTAGCTGAGCCTTTAAACTTCTCTGGAGCTCTTCAAATTTATACAACTCAGCTGTTTCCACTATATCATTGCAAGAGATATAGGCCTCCTTGCAAGTTACAAAAGAAACTCTCTGGCTCTCACAGTCTTTAGCTGCTTTTTAATGGCTCTCAGTATTCTTATTCTTAGGCAGGGCATCAGTACAACTAAACAGAAACCAAATGCCTCTACTGTCTTCATAGGATTTGTTCTTCCATATCTTTCAATCACTGAGCCTGCAAAGGCATTCTTCTCCACTGTGACATTTTTACAAATTACCTCCAGTGAAATCTTCAGCAATTAGACAACAAAAAGGTGGTAGGGATTTTCTTTGTCCCAAATACTACTCAAGATAGCATGGTTTTTCCTATCAGGCAGTGAGTGAGCCAATCCCAGAATCTCATCATACTTTCTGTTTTCTTGGATCATTTCTGCCAATTCAGTTCATCTAAAAAGGAAGTGCCAACAGGATTTGATATACAAGTGATTCATTGAGCAAATACCTGCGAGAGAAAACAGGGAGAAAGCCAGGAGAGACAAATGGACCATCAGACCTATAAAGGAGGGAGGGAGGGAAAAGAGGATAGGCAGGAAGAGACTTAGACAACAGCGAATTTCTTTAGGAGTTTAGCCTAGGTCAGTGGAGAGTCCTTGAGCCAAAGTCACTTGTCAAAGCGATCTCATGTCTCACAGGAACAGACCTACCTTAGTCTCTCTGACATGCTCTTTCAGTGACTCAGAGCCGCTTATTCTTAGAAGTTTGGCCACTTCATAAGCTTGGTGGTATATTCAGAGCCATCAGTCAATTGGGCTTCCCAAAGTAAGAGATCTGCAGGGCTCATTTTCATGGTGACCAAAGCCAGGAACTTAAAAAGAGTGCTTAGTGAAAAATATGCACACAGAGAATCATTTTGTGTCTCTTTTTTTCTGAACAAAGGAGGATTATGAATATGTAGGTTTTTCTGAGTAATTTTTCTTGCAGCCCTCTTGATGTTATATTCTGGTCCTGCAGCTGCACAAACTGCATCCCTCTTGCTTACTATTAAGCAATATTCTCTATGTAAAATGGATGTGTCAGAAGGAATGAAAGCTGTTTTGTCTATTCAAAGTTACATTTGTGAGATTACATATTCAGTGTTATCTTAAGAATCCATTCCTTCTCTTTAAAGTTTTAACTTTTAATTATACAGTTCCAAGGAGAAGTGAGAAGGATTTCCTCACTGAACTACCATTTTCTGCCCACATGTCACCTTTATTTACCCCTCAATTCCCATTAATCTGGTCCAATTCCTTTATGTGTGTGCAGCCATGCATGGCAGTGAAAGGATATGAAAGGATAGAATAATGAAATATGTTGTCACAGAACAGCAAGAAATTCTGCCTCCCTCCTCATCATTTTGCCTACGCTTTGCAAAATTGGGCTTAATAGTATTAGAGATCTGGAGTTCTATGCTGTAGTAATTTCTATACTACCTTGCTCCAATCTTCTCTACCTTTTCCAGGTATTCTGAGTATCCCTCCCATCTCATCTTAGCATCATCACTATTAGTGAGATATTAACCAGAACTTCTGTGCCTAATTTTTAAAAAAATATCCTTTAAAATGTTTATTGAAGAGTTACCCTTGAATACAATTTAGAAGTTGCAACTGATTTTCCTCCTTGAGTACTCCTATTAAGTATATACTCACATCCATAACTGGAGGTGGTCTTTATTTCATTATGATATAAGAAATCATTTACTTAATCTAATTATAAAACTAGGTAGTATAAACATATAGATCTAATATGAAACATATAAGCAGGATTTGCTTCCTTCTTCATCAATATATCTATTGAGATGTAAAGTCAGGTGAATATATAAACACCTAAAAGTAATGTTACATTATGTACCAACTATACTTAAATAAAAGAATTTAAAAAATAAAGCTCTTATACATTTGGAATATGCCACCACTGACATTGAAACTTTTGCTGTACAGGCTAGGATCTTGGGAAGTTGCTGGAGTAGGAGGACCCTGAGCTAAGGCCATCCCACGTTTACAACTAGATATCATCCACATCCAAGTCAGTAAACTGGAGAGTGATCCGAAGACTGGCAGAAAAAATGCCACAACTAAATATAGAGAAGAAGCCACATGGGAAGGTTAGGAGGGTCAGCAAGTTGGAGGAAGACTGCCCACAGCAGGAAGGGAGCTGCATCCATGGAGAGGGCAGAGAAAAGAGCCCTCACACCAGGGACCTCACACAGGGAAGACTAATCTCCATTATGTTTAGTTTTAAAAACCAGAGAGGCCAAATTCTGTGTTGGTGAAACCAGTGGGACTTGGACTCTGGAGCTTTAGAAGTCAGCTGACTCAGCACTGGGTGAGTGTGGATGGGGAGTGACAGCTGGGTTGCAGCCCTTAAAGACACAGCAGCCTGCACTGATAGGCAACGTAAAAATGGCAGTTTACACAATGCGGGAGGCAAACAGGAGACAGACCTGTTCATCCTGATTTCAGAGCATATTGGGGGACTTCTACAAAAATGAGGGAGTCAGCATTTTCCTTCCCTGCCCCCCAGCCTGAATACAGAGCCAACTGTGGGAGGCAGGACTTCACAGACACTTCCAACCTCATGCCAGGCCTCAGGGCAAATTTTATTAAAGCTGTGCTGGCACTCCATCCTGTTGCTGGGTGCAGTGGAAAGGAATAGAAAACCCAGACATGGACCCATAACTGTATGGTCAATTACTCTTTGACAAAGCGGGAAAGAATATCCAATGGGACAAAGACAGTCTCTTCAACAAATGGTGTGGGGAAACTGGATAGCAACATACAAAAGAAAGAAAATGGACCACTTTCTTACACCATACACAAAAATAAATTCAAAATGGATTAAAGACCTAAACGTGAGACCTGAAACCATCAAAATCCTAGAAGAGCACACAGGCAGCAACCTCTTTGACATTGGCCATAGCAACTTCTTTCTAGGTATGTTTCCTGAGGCAG
>NW_027754606.1:0-301 GCF_054177405.1 Leptonychotes weddellii | reverse complement strand
CCCCGGGACCAGGTCAAGGAGCCGGCCTCAGCGGCCTCGTCTAGAACTGCCGTGGCATTACAGTTAAGAAGGAATTTAGTTCAAAGAACACGACATGGGAGCTAATGAAACAGCCACAGCCAAAATCTTTTCAAAATCTCCCTCCCTCCCTCCCTTCCTGGCAGCTCTGCTCTCGACTTTCTCTCTCTCCATACTTCCCAAACTCTCCCTTCCGTCCTAGCGCCCCAGCTTTACTGCCCCTTCTCCCTCCTCGCCTTCCTCCCCATCTCCCCCTCCTCTGCCTCTCCTCCCCCTCTTCCCC
>NW_027754605.1:0-301 GCF_054177405.1 Leptonychotes weddellii | reverse complement strand
AAAAAAAAAAAAAAAGACAGAGAATTAGAATGCATTTGCAACCTAATGGAAATTTTTTCTTAAAAGAGGCAGGTATAATCTGTTCTTTTTCGGTAGGTACCGTTGGGTTGTAGATCATTTTTAGTGGAAAGGAAATAAAAACATGGTGTGGCGCCTGCATGGCACAGTTGGTTAAGTGTTCAACTCTTGGTTTCTGCTCAGGTCATGATCTCATGGTTGTGAGATCGAGCCCCATGTTGGGCTCTGTGCTCAGCATGGAATCTGCTTTGAGGTTTTCTCTGCCCCTCACTCTTGTGCTCTC
>NW_027754604.1:0-301 GCF_054177405.1 Leptonychotes weddellii | reverse complement strand
GGAAAGAGAAGAAGAGTAGAAACCCTAATTAGAGCTGTGGTTAGAGGGGCGGGGGTATTCTGAACCCCAGTTCAAGTCAAGTCCTGGGAGTCAGCACCACGGCAAGGGCCCCTTTATCCAACATGGTGCAGTGTGGGTAGGGATGGTCTGTGGCATGTCTAGGCAAACGTGGTCTGAGAGAGCCTGACCACAAGAAGAGAGCCCAGCCAAGTATTTTTCCAAGCCTTTTAGAGGGTCATTGTTGTAATGAAAGAGTTGGAACAAAAAGCTTCAAAGTTGGGGAGGAGGCTCATGAGCCACA
>NW_027754603.1:0-301 GCF_054177405.1 Leptonychotes weddellii | reverse complement strand
AAACAAACAAAAGCCCTCTCAACTATTTGGTTTGCTGCCTTATTTTTATCTTGGTTAGCTGAAACTTTGTTGCTCCTGTTTGAGCTTCATTCATGTTACAAAACTGGAGACCATAGCACACTTTTTTCTTTCCCTCCCTCTCTCCTTCTTTCTTTCTCTCTTGCTTTCTTGCCTTCCCTATTTATCTGTTTATTTAGGCTATTAATACAATGGTAAAAAAGTGGAAAGAATCAAAATTATCTCCAAGAATGCTTCTAGACTCCCTCTGCCATGCTCCAGAGCACCAGCATATCTCAGAGGG
>NW_027754602.1:0-301 GCF_054177405.1 Leptonychotes weddellii | reverse complement strand
AAAAAATAATACAAATTCTACACAAAGTCTTTCAGAAAATAGAGAGAATAGTACACAATTAATTATAGGAAGCCAGCATTGCCTAAATGCCAAGTCATATTGAAACACAAAAATGACAATTATCTCTTATGAACCTAAACCCAAAGATATTAAACAAAATACCAGTAAACCAAATCCATCAATGCTTCTTATAAAATAATAATTGACCATGATGATGTGGAATTTATTCCAGGCATAAAAGGCTGAATTAACATTTAAAAATCAGTGTAATTCACTAAGTTAACAGAATGAAGGAGAATCA
>NW_027754601.1:0-301 GCF_054177405.1 Leptonychotes weddellii | reverse complement strand
ACTTCTGAGTATTTACCCCAAAGACGCAGCAATATTTCTTTAGAAATTTTATACTACAGCATTCTCTCCCTTTTCTAATCAGATAATACCAACAAATCTTAATTACAATGAATAAAGCATTTTTCCTCCAAGGCATAAACAAAACCCAGTTTATTTCTTCCCTTTGCTTTTTAAAAGGATGATTTCCATTGCCAGGCATATAGCAGGTACTCAGTAAATATGACAAATTAATGAGTATAGAGAAAAGAACAAATTCATGCACATCACAGAAATCTGAAATTTTTCCTGTGCAATTACAATC
>NW_027754600.1:0-301 GCF_054177405.1 Leptonychotes weddellii | reverse complement strand
CTCCCTCTCCCACTCCCCCTGCTTGTGTTCCCTCTCTCGCTGTGTCTCTCTGTCAAGTAAATGAATAAAATCTTTAAAAAAGAAAAAGGTTTTATATTTTTGGATTGTATAAGTTGTTCAAAGGCACCAATTACTGTATCTTAATTGGGAGAATTTATTTCTGTTTTTGAAAGAGCTATAGTTTATCAGAGAAAGATCCGGCAAATGTTACAGGTATGGCACAATTTCATAGCTTAATTCATTTAACTTAGCTGTGGTGGTTTGTGACGTGTAGTTGAGTGTTGTTGTGAAAAGGTATAGA
>NW_027754599.1:0-301 GCF_054177405.1 Leptonychotes weddellii | reverse complement strand
TAGTTGCGATCAGAGCTTACACACACACACACACACACACACAGTGTCCCTCACACTCCAAGGTCCACCGACACAGAATCAGTGTCAAGATGCACAGCATGACTGGGCGCCTGGGTGGCTCAGTTGGTTAAGCGACTGCCTTCGGCTCAGGTCATGATCCTGGAGTCCCGGGATCGAGTCCCGCATCGGGCTCCCTGCTTGGCAGGGAGTCTGCTTCTCCCTCTGACCCTCCTCCCTCTCATGCTCTCTGTATCTCATTCTCTCTGTCTCAAATAAATAAATAAAATCTTTAAAAAAAAAA
>NW_027754598.1:0-301 GCF_054177405.1 Leptonychotes weddellii | reverse complement strand
TGATCACTCCTCAGGATGGCCAGAACTTGTACATCAGGCTGGAAGTGTCAGAAGAAACGTGATTATCTTCATGCCATTGGTAGCTGGGGACTCATGTTGCTTAAGGGAAAAGACCAGTTCCTCTACTCTTGCATTAAAGGGCTTTAGTATGGTGCTCCACTGTAAATATGGGACAGGTGACCTTTGCCTGCCTACTGGGTGGGTCAGAGCTCTGGACACACAGACACCATATATGAGGGCACTGTTTCTTTCCTGGACACGGGAGAACAAGGACTGGGCAGTTTGGAGTGATTATTATTCC
>NW_027754597.1:0-301 GCF_054177405.1 Leptonychotes weddellii | reverse complement strand
CATTATTTTAAGAATCTGCCTGAGTTTATGGGATGTGGGATGGTTTCTCACCCTGATGTAATTTGCATTGTTTGAGCTGTGCAGAAGGAGGGAAAGCGTTTGGGAGTCTTTTCCATAGTCCAGGCAGAAGATGCTGCGGGAGGCTTGGATGATGCTCTTGGTGGTAGAGGGAGAGACCCGGGGATGGAAAGGGCTTGGCAAGTGGGAGTGAGGGGACTCACGACGCCCCCAGTATGAAGCATCTCAAAGCCACAGCCCCACCATTAGAACTAATTCACGTGTGTGTGCCTCCTGGGAAGCT
>NW_027754596.1:0-4279 GCF_054177405.1 Leptonychotes weddellii | reverse complement strand
TTTTTTTTTTTTAAGATTTTATTTATTTATTTGACAGAGAGAGAGCATGCGAAAGGGAACACAAGCAGGGGGAGTGAGAGCGGGAGAAGCAGACTCCTGGCTGAGCAGGGAGCCCGATGCGGGGCTCAATCCCAGGACCCTGGGATCATGACCTGAGCCAAAGGCAGATGCTTAATGACTGAGCCACTCAGGTGCCCCTTTTTCAGCTCTTTCAATGAGTACCTATACACTTTTTTATTGGAGATATACCTAGAAATAGACATGCTACTTTATAAGGTATGCATATTTTCAATTTTTAATAGATACTGCAGTTTGTACAAATTTAAACACCCAACACCAGCATATGAGCGTTTTCTTTCCCCTCTCTTAACACTAATATATGAGAGCTCTGTTTCCTCTCTTCTACCTAGTATTCTCCGCCTTTTACATTTTAACCTTTCGGTGGGTGTGTAGTGGTGTAGCATTCTGGTTTTTAATTTTCATTTCTCTAATGCCTAATGAAGTAGAGCACCTTCTCATATTCTTATTGTTCATTTCCTTTCTGTAAAGTGCTTGTGCAAGTCCTTTGCCCATTTTTTTCTATTGGGTTCCTGCCTTTTTTTTTCTTATTGGCTTGAAGGTATTCTTTATATATTTTGGATATGAACTCTTTGTTGGATATGGTTCTGCATTCCTCCCACCCACCATGTTAACTCTGACACCACCTACTGTATTACCCATTATTCATTCCTTGTTTCTTGGAGATAAAAAAACACACTCCCACATTTGGGCTCTGCATTGGCTTCTACTTCTGCCTGTAATATTCTTTCCCAGAGATCCACATAGTTCTCTCATTTTTGCTCATTTTCTCTCTCAAATCTTTGCTCTAATGTCACCTTCTTAGTAAAGCCTCCCCTGATATTCCTATTTGCCTTGGAACACCTCTTACACATCCTATCTGTCACCTTCATTTCTTTCCATTTTTTAAAAAGCTTTGCATTATGGAAATTTTAAGTATCTGTCAAATAAATAAAATCTTTAAAAAATAAATAAATAAATATACACAAAATTAGAATAGTATAAAGACTCTCCCTCACATACCATTATCTACTATCAATAATTATCAGCATTTATATAATCCATTTTATTTTATTCATAAATATTTCAGTCTGCATCCTTAAGGTCTATTTTAAAAACACAGATGCCACACATCATCAAAATTAACAAATTAACATTATATAATAGCAATCCATATTCAAATTTCCCAGTTGCTCCAAAGATAATTTGTTTCAGTCGATATGTCTGAACGAAAGTCCAAACAAGTTTTGAAGAAGTAATAATTATTTTTTACCTTTTATCCTAGCCTTCAAGCTCTATTCATAGTATAATTTTATTTAAAATACCTAATGAATTATAAGAATTTCAGAGGAATTATGAATGCACATTCTATGAAAACAGAAGCTGAAGTAAAATTAGTTCCAAATATGTTCTTCTTACAATAGCATGATTATTCAGATCCTCATATCTTGAAAATCCAAGTAAAAAAATAGTTGTAATCCCCAGAGTGGAGAGTTTCACAGTTCATACAAATGTGGTACATTATCAAAAATATGTCAATAAAAAATAATCAAATATGCTCTAATACTCATATTAAAAAATATAATGAAGTCCACAATAGAGAAACAAGATTATTCCAAGAAACCAACTCGCATACGAATCCATTAAAATAAACAAATTCTTATTGTTCAAATCCAGTGACACCAATATGTGCTGCAGCAATTCAAAGGCTATTAAAATTACCATGTTTATTGCTACTACCTTGGACTCCAACATCCACATAGATTTAAGCAGAATTTCTTGGTATTTTGCATGGTACAGAGTGAGGCAACAGAGTTGAGCAGGAAAATATATTGCCCTGAGAATTAAGAGATAAAAGTTCTGGTATATTTTCTATTCTTAACTAGATATGTGATATTAGGGAAGTCAATAATTATTTGTCTCAGTATCTTTCTCTAAAATGAGATAAAAATGGGGCGCCTGGGTGGCTCAGTTGTTAAGCATCTGCCTTCAGCTCAGGTCATGATCCCAGGGTCCTGGGATCGAGCCCCGCATCAGGCTCCCTGCTCCACGGGAAGCCTGCTTCTCCCTCTCCCACCCCCCTTGCTTGTGTACCCTCTCTCACTGTCTCTCTCTCTCTGTCAAATAAATAAGTAAAATCTTTATTTATAAATTAATTAATTTAAAAAATGAGATAAAAATACTTGTTCTATTTAGTTCACAGCATTGTGAGCTTTCTGTGTCAAGTGAGACTTTACTCTAAAGATACCAATAATATTTTCCTCCCAAAGATACCATCTTTTTGACAGGCTGTTTTAAACAAATGTGTCTTGTAACTTACTCCTTTACTCTCCTTTGTAAAAATTGCAGGCATACACATTTAATTTTGAACTTAAAATAGAACAATTGTGCTCTGAAGCTCATATGGTCGAGTTTTCAATACATGATGAGTTTGGTGGCTATAAACATTGAGGGAACTGTGGCCTTCTACAATGGACTAAGGTCACTCTTTCCAGTCACAGCCACATCCAAGTGGATTTCACCACTCTCTCCACACACTGATTGAAATACAGTGGTGCGGCGCTTGCAGCAACTTTAGAGACACCCACTGTCCTCATTTTAAAGTTCAGCCAACTTCTCTGCTCCTTACCGAAGTCCACAAATAGGATGGTACTTAACTTGACTTTTAAAAGTACTTCCACATACATCTTATTCTCTTCCCTTTTTCTTTCACAATCAACCTTCTCTTCTCATCTCTTCTCTTCTCTCTTCTCTTTCCTCCCCTCCCCTCCCCTCCTTCCACTCCTCTCCTCTCTCTGCCTCCTCTCCCCTGCTTCCTTTCACTTTCTCTCTCTCTTCCTCCCTCCCCTCCAATTTTCTCAAAATGCCTGTAAAAAAACAAACAGCTGGCTCTTCTACAGCTCTCTTAGAAGCAGTCCTGAAGAACACTATAGGATGAGATGATAGTATCTGACAATCCCAGTGTCCTTTTACAAATCAATTTTTGAAATTTTGTTTTAATCATACACCATCATCTGGGATAATAACTTCTGTACATTTATAACCTGCTAGACAATGTGGTATTGCATTTGCCTTCATACAGCTCAAAACCATCTCTTTTCAACAGTATGAGATCAGATTTGCTGGAAGTAAACACAGAGGCTATCAGAATGTAGCCAGGCTTTAATTTGGTGAAGCTGAACCAGAGCTGGGCTAGAATAGGATGCAGATTCAAGGGAAAGAGGGCAATTGAAAATTCAGCTTCCACAGCTGGCTAATTTGGTGTGAGACTATAACCTGCTCTTAGAACAAATCCAGGGATTCTTTCAAAAAAAATCAGAGAGTTTTCCTTCACATTGTTCAAAAAGTCAGACACAAAGACTCAACCGAGTCTCTTTGCTAGTTTGTTTGTTTGTTTTGTTTTGTTTTATTCCTGACTTCCCATTTTAAAACATGATCACCAAGTAGTCTTACTGGGTTTGGTATCATATTTCTCATTTTGATATGTACAGGTAAAGGTTTCATTATGAACTCTCTTATCTAAGAGAGTCTTTTTCTTCATTTCTTTAATTTAGGATTGTAACAGCCTTATGCTTTGTGGGGTTCTCTCTTATTAATATAATCTGTTAGTCATTTAAAGATTTTGTTTTCATTGCTTTTTCATTGTTGCTTTGCTATGTATAAGATTTTGAGATCAACTGTGTTTACTGAATATTAACATTTTCAAATAATCTGTAAGCTTGCTGCAGGTTTTTTTTTCAGATACCTACTTTTTAAATTTTCTAAATTAAATAACTATAAAATGAATTTGGCCTTTTTTCTTACTTTAAATAAGCCAAGAATATCAATTTTTAAAAGAGGTAATGCATATACAGAACAAATACATTCTTTATGAAATACAGATGATATAGAACATAGGCTTTTCTTTGGCTTAACAAAAGAAAAATATAGATAAGTACATGTTGTAAACCCTAGAGGTACTACTACAATAATAAAATACATAAGTATAGGAGGGGGGAAAGATGGCGGAGGAGTAGGGGACCCTATTTCAACTGGTCCCCGGAATTGAGCTGGATATCTACCAGACCACTCTGAGCACCCATGAAACCAGCCTGAGATGTAAGAAGATCTGGATCTCTACAAACAGAATATCGCAGGCGGTTGGTTTTGAGGTACGAAGCGGAGAGCCGTGATCCTGCGGGCAGGTATCGGAGGATAAACGGCAGCAGGAGGGAGCCTGGCC
>NW_027754595.1:0-301 GCF_054177405.1 Leptonychotes weddellii | reverse complement strand
CAGCTATCTTACTAATAAACCCTGTAAACACAAAGGTTCCTAGGCTGTGAATTCCCTGTATCCTAGGAAACACTGATTTTGTAATCCTCTGAATACTGAAAGTAGTCTCATAGTGTATGTATTTCACCTTTAGGTACCTATATTCTAACTGTTCAGCTACACTGAACACGCCCATAAGGCAGCAGATGGTAACTTCTTAGTATTCCACCTTCCTTGAGACTTGGGAGGTAATTATGGTCAGTTAATTGTGGGTTCACTGCTACTGCTGGAGCAATACAAAATATCTAAATGGTATCACACA
>NW_027754594.1:0-301 GCF_054177405.1 Leptonychotes weddellii | reverse complement strand
AGGTCACAGTTGTAAAGGGGGCTCAGGGAAGGCCAGTCAGAGCAGGTGACACTGGAGCAGAGACCTGAAGCAGGGGAGGCAGGGAGCGGGGCAGACGTGGGGAGGAGGCTCCAGCTGGAGGGAGGGGCAAGGCGAGCCTGGAGCCTGAAGGTGCAGAGGGCTCCAGGGCCAGGAAGGAGCCTGAGGGGCCGCAGGGAGGGGGAGGGGCTGGGGGCTAGGGGTCAGAGATCTCAGAGTCCCTGGGGCCGAGGTCAGGGTGGACTGAGCAGAGTGAGGCAGGGGTCTGGGGGCGTGGAGCAGG
>NW_027754593.1:0-301 GCF_054177405.1 Leptonychotes weddellii | reverse complement strand
CAATTTCCATGGCCTTTACTAAATTAATTTAAATAAATTAATACTTTAGCTTCCCAGCTGGTTTTCTGGCCTCCAGATAAGATGGATAATGAGAACCGGATTACATGGAAGTACAGGAATTAAGGGGAAAAAAACATTTTGAAAGGTCCATTTTGTGGCTGAATGTAAGATGGACTATGGAGAGCCCAAGCCCCCCAGCGAACATCCTAGGCCCTCTAATATCACATTCTCTCTTTTTTTTTTTTTTTTAATTTTATTTGTTTATTCAGGAGAGACAGAGAGAGAGAGAGAGGCAGAGGGA
>NW_027754592.1:0-301 GCF_054177405.1 Leptonychotes weddellii | reverse complement strand
TGACCCTTCCCAACTTAAACACAGTTTAAAACCTCTTGTTGGCTTCCCAGTGCTTTTAGGGGGGAGACCAGTGCCTTTAGCTTGGCTCATTGGATACCATCCTCCCTGTGCTTCATTCCTTCACCATTCGCCTGCCACACCACCCTGTCCTCAGCTGCATCCCCCATTCCTGCCACAGGACCTTTGCACTGCCCATCTCCGTTCTCTAAACACTAACCCCAGGGAAACTCTCTGGGGTCCCTGGACTAGCTCAGCTGCCAAAGTCCCCCCTCCAGCTCATGTGCCCCTCCTTTGGCCACTT
>NW_027754591.1:0-301 GCF_054177405.1 Leptonychotes weddellii | reverse complement strand
CTCCCTCTCCCACTCCCCCTGCTTGTGTTCCCTCTCTCGCTGTGTCTCTCTGTCAAGTAAATGAATAAAATCTTTAAAAAAGAAAAAGGTTTTATATTTTTGGATTGTATAAGTTGTTCAAAGGCACCAATTACTGTATCTTAATTGGGAGAATTTATTTCTGTTTTTGAAAGAGCTATAGTTTATCAGAGAAAGATCCAGCAAATGTTACAGGTATGGCACAATTTCATAGCTTAATTCATTTAACTTAGCTGTGGTGGTTTGTGACGTGTAGTTGAGTGTTGTTGTGAAAAGGTATAGA
>NW_027754590.1:0-301 GCF_054177405.1 Leptonychotes weddellii | reverse complement strand
GACTTGGAGCACTAAGGGTCTATGGCTCCTCCCAGTCTTGGCATTCTGGGCTTTCTCTGGGCCTCGGTGTCCCCATCTGTAAAAGAAGAAGATCCGTGGGCGCCTGGGTGGCTCAGTTGGTTAAGCGACTGCCTGCGGCTCAGGTCATGATCCTGGAGTCCCGGGATCGAGTCCCACATCGGGCTCCCTGCTCAGCGGGGAATCTGCTTCTCCCTCTGACCCTCCGCCCCTCATGTGTTCTCTCTCTCTCTCTCATTCTCTCTCTCTCAAATAAATAAATAAAATCTTAAAAAAAAAAAAA
>NW_027754589.1:0-301 GCF_054177405.1 Leptonychotes weddellii | reverse complement strand
TATAGATTAGAAACTTGGATTTACCCAAATAAATGAAGTGTCTAAAGTGGAATAGGGAAGTTGAATCATGTTTTCTTATTTCTCACTGCTCCAAAACATAAGTGCTAGTTTAAAACGAAAATAGAAACAATGTATTGTGTGCATATCGCATATACAAAACTGAAAATTATGCCAACCATGGCAAAAGTGATGGGAGAAGGGAATTGGGGATGCACAAGCAGGCAACACTTCGTGCCAGTGCGGAACCATAAAAACAACCATGCTAACTGCAACCATGCAAACGATCTTTTTTTTTTTTTTT
>NW_027754588.1:0-301 GCF_054177405.1 Leptonychotes weddellii | reverse complement strand
TTATCTCACTAGATCTGGACAACTTGCTGCAGCTTCTCCATCAGCACCTGCTGCTTCACCTTGCACTTGTATGTTATGGAGACTGACGACTGACTTCTTTCCTTAAACCTCCTGAACCAACCTCTGCCAGCTTCCGACTTCTCTCCCGCAGCTTCTTCACCTCTCTCAGCCTTCACAGAATTGAAGAGAGTCAGGGCCTTGCTCTGGATTGGGCTTTGGCTTAAGGGAATGTTGATCTTCTATCCAGACCATGAGAACTTTCTCCACATCAGCAATAAGCCTGTTTTGCTTTCTTCTCAAC
>NW_027754587.1:0-301 GCF_054177405.1 Leptonychotes weddellii | reverse complement strand
GAGAGCCCAGAAATAAACCCATGCATAAATGCATGTCAATTAATCTATGACAAAGGAGACAAGAACATACAATGGGGAAAAGACAGTGTCTTCAATAAATGCTGTTGGGAAAACAAGATAGTGACATGCAAAAGAAGGAAACTGGATTACTATCTGACACCATACACAAGAATAAATTGAAATGGATTAATTGCTTGAGTGTCTGCCTTCAGCTTAGATCATGATGATCTCAGGGTCCTGGGATTGAGCCCTGCTTTGGGCTCCCTGCTCAGCAGGGAGTCTGCTTCTCCCTCTCCCTCTG
>NW_027754586.1:0-301 GCF_054177405.1 Leptonychotes weddellii | reverse complement strand
GCCCGAGAAAAGGACCATGTCTCACCTGTTAACTCTTTCTTTTCAGGAATCTTCCCTGTCCCAGTGGCTTTTGGGTCCCTAAAAATTAAGGGAACATCTGCTTGCTATAAACCCTAGCACATGCTCTGTGGAGCCTTCACCATTGATTGTGTAGCTGTCCATCAGAATGGCCACCCCCTCTTCGTGACAGATTAAGAGGATCCCCTCAGAAGAAACCATTCTGTTTTTTCAACGAAATAATCTATCTTTTTTTAAAATTTTTTTATTGTTATGTTAATCCCCATACATTACATCATTAGTT
>NW_027754585.1:0-4280 GCF_054177405.1 Leptonychotes weddellii | reverse complement strand
GCGAGTCCGCGCCGACGTGCCGTCCGCCCTCAGCTGCTACCCCCGCTGCCGAGATGCCGCTGGAGAACCTAGAGGAGGAGGGTCTGCCCAAGAACCCCGACCTGCGCATCGCGCAGCTGCGCTTCCTGCTCAGCCTGCCCGAGCACCGCGGGGACGCGGCCGTGCGCGACGAGCTGATGGCGGCCGTCCGGGATAATAGTGAGGCCCGCGCGAGCGCCGAGTCAGCGGCCTAGGCCTGGGCTGGCCCCGCGCCCTGGAGCCTGCGGGCATTTTCCCCGAAGGGGCTCCGGGCTTGGGTGGGGGGTGTCCTCGGGGCCCTCCAGGCTTGCTCTCGGTTGGGGGGTCTGCATCCGTGGGGGCCCTTCTCTGAAAGCAGCTTTGGGGGGATATGCCGAGGGATCGAGCTCCGAGCCAGACCCGGAAGAGAGGCTCAGGACTTGCTGTTCTTAGCGGCCGGGCCCGGGCTGGGGCAGCCCTGTAGGAGAGGTCAGCTGTCCGCATGACGGGGTGGAGTGGGGTCGGTGCCCCTGGGCTGTGTAGACTTGAACATAGATGTCTGAGGATGTGTCTAAGCCGTCTCCCGGCAGCAGACGTCTACGTTTTGCCAAGCTCTTTGCCAGGCTCTTCTGTCCCATGCCTTCCTGGTCACAGGGAGGAGAGTGGTGGATGAGCCGACGGGTGGGTGGGTGGGTGTGTGTGTGTGTGTGTAAGAAGGGGGTGGACACTGATTTTGAGGGTACCAGGGGCGCCGGCTTGTAAGTCCTGTCCCTCTTTTTGGCTCTCAGACATGGCTCCTTATTACGAAGCCTTGTGCAAATCCCTCGACTGGCAGATGGACACGGACCTGCTCAATAAAATGAAGAAGGCGAACGAGGAAGAGTTGAAACGTTTGGACGAGGAGCTGGAAGATGCAGAGAAGAATCTGGGAGAGAGCGAAATCCGGGATGCCATGATGGCCAAGGCCGAGTACCTGTGCCGGATAGGCGACAAGGTGAGTGGAGATGGTCCCCGCAGAGAGGCACTATTTCAAAAATTCACTTCCTTTAAAAAAAAAAAAACAAGCGCAAAGGTAATGTGCTTACCTGGCCTAGCGAATCAGCGCAAAAATGAGTCAAGAAAAAGTTTTCTTTCTATCCCCTGTCCAGCCGGGTGTGTGTGTTCTTCTCTTTGTCAATAAAACTTAAGGGCTCTTGCAAAGATTTGTTGGTTTACTGCTCTTACAAAATTGGGATCATTCTTAGTAGTGCACTTTT
This sequence comes from Leptonychotes weddellii, assembly GCF_054177405.1. Classification (NCBI taxonomy): domain Eukaryota; kingdom Metazoa; phylum Chordata; class Mammalia; order Carnivora; family Phocidae; genus Leptonychotes; species Leptonychotes weddellii. Next base: position 3,027 of record NW_027754585.1, on the reverse strand, counting down.
CTCACGTTGGTTGGAAAGCACTGGTTCTGTTGAATTTTAAAAAATTATTTATACAAGTAATAGTCTCCTTATAAGAAACTGAACATTAGAGTTAATGCTGAAGTTCTATTTGATTTTTCTTTATTCCCTATCTTCTCAAAGGTGAGCATTTTAAGTTGTTTTATTATATATTTACAGGCACGTAAATTAGGTAGTATTATATTTTAAAAAATTGATTTTGAGGGCACCTACCTGGCTGTCAGTGGAGCGCGTGACCCTTGGTCTCGGGGTCGTGAATTTGAGCCCCATGTAAAGATTAAAAAAAAAAAAAAATGAGGGCGCCTGGGTGGCTCAGGGTTAAGAGTCTGCCTTCGGCTCAGGTCATGATCTCAGGGTCCTGGGATCGAGTCCCACATCGGGCTCCCTGCTCGGCGGGAAGCCTGCTTCTCCCTCTCCCGCTCCCCCTGCTTGTGTTCCCTCTCTCGCTGTGTCTCTGTCAAATAAATAAAATCTCTAAAAAAAAAAAAAAAAGAAATACAAAAAAGGTTGTTTTTTTTTTAGTAAGTGGGCCTACAGTGAACTCATGTTGTCCTGTTTACTTTTTCATTCAGCATTGTATTGTGACCTTTCCACGTTAATGTATATAACCGGGATACGTCTTCTGGTCAGCTGTTAGCTAGTCCATTGTAAGGCTGTGCTAAAGTTTACTTAACTCTTGAGCTGTTGGCGGACATGGATGTTTTCAGCTGTTCTTGCTAGTACAAGCTGCTGATGGAGAAACCTGCCTGAATGTGCCTCCTTGTGGATATGTGCTGTTCTCTAGGGTATATTCTGGGAAATGGAATTGTTGGGACAAGGAAGGACTTTTGTCTTAATATATGTGGCCATTTCTTCCAGTAGTGGCCAACCTGATCGGTACTTTCCTATCACTGCATGAGACGGATGTCCACAGGTATTACATCTTTTGAATTTAACTTAGCAGTTGTGTTAATAGTGGTTAGGAGGATGGGCTTTGAATGTGATTAATTTTAAGCAGTGCATCCTGAAGTATTTACATGACAGATGTCATGGCATCAATATAAAAAGTATTAGTATGGGTTCTTGGATCAGATTGCCTGGGTTAAAGTTCTGGTTTCAGTAATACCATTTACTGGACCCTCCGTTTCCTCATCTGTAAAATATGGTAACAACAGTTCCTGCTTAATGAGGATTAAAGATAGGGGCAGAGAGCTCAAATGTTAGTGATAAGAACTATTATTTTAGATTTGTTTGTTTTTTAAAAGATTTTATTTGCCAGAGAGAGTGAGTGAGCGCATAAGCGGGGAGCGGAAGGCAGAGGGAGAAGCAGGCTCCCCACTGAGCAGGGAGTCCGATGCGGGACCCTGGGATCATGACCTGAGCCAAAGGCAGACGCTCAAGCGACTGAGCCACCCAGGCATCCCATTTTAGGTTTAAAACAAGATTTTTCTTACTGTAAATTTAAGATTTGGTCATTGTAAAAATTTGGGAAATACAGAACAACTTAAAAATAGCTAATGGGGGTGCCTGGGTGATTCAGTTGGTTGAGCGTCGGACTCTTGATTTCAGCTTCGGTCATGATCTCAGGGTCCTGAGATCCAGCCCCATGACGACGGGCTTTGCACTCAGCAGGGAGTCTGCTTGAGGATTTTCTCCCTCTCTCCCTCTACCATGAGTGTGCGCTGTCTCTCTCTCAAATGAATAAATGTTTTTAAAAAAAAATAGCCAACAGTTTGTGTGGTTTTCTCAGTTGTGTGATGTGGCTTGGTTTTAAAGAGGATACATTATTAGATGTGAATGAGAAACTTAAAGCTTTTGATTCTGGATTTGAGGAATTTCAACAAGAACATGCTTGAGTCAATATCAGGAGTTATACATTGGTGATGTGCTCATGTCATTTTCCAGGTTTATTAAGTAGCATTTTTCTAAAAAGAAGAGCTTTCTTTTTTTCTCTCCTGTTTACTCTCATTTTAAATATATTATGAACTTATTTAATGGATTTTTATTATTCGCTGTGTTACCATTGCTCACAGTCATTACTCTTTATGGTACTCATCTTGTTACAGGCATGTTAGTGGAAGCTCCTTTAAGAAGTCTTCTTTGTTTGACATCTCCTTGGTCTTCCTTATTTTCTCACACAACAAGCTGTTACAGGCTCACCTGTTATTTTTACTCTTCAAACCTGGAATCATCCATTTCTCCAAGGATCCTTGGTTTCTTTTAGCATGTGGGGGGCGGGGAGTTGTATTTAGAAACCAAGATCTGAGTGCCAGGTGTGCCCATTACTGTCTTACTAGCCCCTCTTACTAACTTGTGAGGTATAACTTACAATTACATAAACCCAGACACAGACTAAGAATTACCACATACAGACAAATGATTTTATTCATGTTTGTGTCTTTAAAGCAATAGAAACATTTTATTCCACAATATTTTGACACAGACTTATATATTTAAATACTCCTTTGTATTCTCATGGTCAGTGACTAAGGTAAAGCTTCCATTACCCTTAAAGTAGTGTGATAATTTACAGGATAGTGGTATAATAAATTGTAATTAAGGGAAAAAATGCTGAATATGTACAACAAAGAATGTTGAAACAATTGAGAATAAATTGTGAATGTTTTTCTTACATTATTTTTTAGACTGTTAAGTATATGCTTAGGCATATCTGATGTATTTTTTATACTTTATACAAGTGGAGAGAAAAGTATACTGAACCCCTCCCCCCTCCATGCAGTTATCACCCAGCTTCAGCGTTACCAGTTCGTGGATATCTTATTCCTACCTATTCCCTCTGCCCCTTTTTAAGAGAATTCCAGACAGCTGATAGCATTTGAAACTTTTAACCTTTTCTCACCTGTTGCCTTGGTTCTCTTGACAGGAGGGTGCTCTGACAGCCTTTCGCAAGACATATGACAAAACTGTGGCCTTGGGTCACCGACTGGATATTGTGTTCTATCTTCTTAGGATTGGATTATTTTATATGGATAATGATCTCATCACACGAAACACAGAGAAGGCCAAAAG
>NW_027754584.1:0-301 GCF_054177405.1 Leptonychotes weddellii | reverse complement strand
TTACCCTTTCTGAACTCCAGTGGCCTTTTTAGGGCAAGCCCCTTTCACCATCTACAACCTTGTGGGGTGCTGGCTTCTTGGCCTGACCTGCCTTTTCCTCCGTCGTATCCAGACCTCATAGGGGAGCCCTGGAGACCCTCCGCGTGATGTGTCCCTGCAGGCCACCACTCCAACAGCCCTTGTTCTTGCCTACCCACACACCCGCTCAGGCTGAGCTCGGGCTCAGGGACACATCCAGGGCCTTTGGACTCCGGCTACATAGCCATCGCTGTGCAGGGCCCCCCTCCGGAGCCCACCACCA
>NW_027754583.1:0-301 GCF_054177405.1 Leptonychotes weddellii | reverse complement strand
ACATCACCACGTAATAGCAGAAATACATATATATGGTGATGTTAATTGAGAATCTCCATGAAAATAATTTTAAAAATTAAAAAATTAAAAGTTAAAAAATTAAAAAAAAAATGAAACCTTACCCATGAACTTATCCATGAGGAATCAGCTTTTTTTTTAAGATTTTTGTTTTATTTATTTTTGAGAGAGAGTGAGCGAGCGAGAGAGAGAGAACATGAGTGGAGTGAAGGACAGAGGAAGAAGCAGACTCCCTGCTGAGCAGGGAGCCCAATGCGGGGCTCGATCCTGGGACTCCGGGATC
>NW_027754582.1:0-301 GCF_054177405.1 Leptonychotes weddellii | reverse complement strand
AAAAAATAATACAAATTCTACACAAAGTCTTTCAGAAAATAGAGAGAATAGTACACAATTAATTATAGGAAGCCAGCATTGCCTAAATGCCAAGTCATATTGAAACACAAAAATGACAATTATCTCTTATGAACCTAAACCCAAAGATATTAAACAAAATACCAGTAAACCAAATCCATCAATGCTTCTTATAAAATAAAAATTGACCATGATGATGTGGAATTTATTCCAGGCATAAAAGGCTGAATTAACATTTAAAAATCAGTGTAATTCACTAAGTTAACAGAATGAAGGAGAATCA
>NW_027754581.1:0-301 GCF_054177405.1 Leptonychotes weddellii | reverse complement strand
TTTGGTATTACACTCCAATGTGGTATTTTGTTATTCTGATAATGTGCAATCCCTCCTGTAACATGTGTGAAAAATAAGTCCTTATTATTTTAAGACACTGAGAGTTCTGGATTTCCCTTACCAAAGCACAACCTTTCATGATTGATTCAATAGCCATTCAGGTTTTCACTCTGCTGAATTTAAGAGCTACATCAGTTGGGTGTCCCTGAGGTTGTTAAGCTCAAGGTTTTACTTTGGTAATTTGGTTATTGAAGGCACATTTGCTTGTTGCCACCTCACCAGCTATTTATTTTTTTATTTT
>NW_027754580.1:0-301 GCF_054177405.1 Leptonychotes weddellii | reverse complement strand
AGGGCTTGATCTCACCTGAGATCATGACCTGAGCCGAAACCAAGAGTTGGACGCTTGACTGACTGAGCCACCCAGGCGCCCCTTTACCAAATTATTTTCTGCATAATTCTTTTATTTGTTTGTTTCTTTAAGTCCAGATCCTTGCTAACCTGGTTTCTGTATCATAAACTGTTGGCATCTGCATTGTTGCCTGTATCCTCCTTGGAATAATTGTTATTAGCTTCGTAATATTCTTGCTATGATATTCCAGAGTCCGATGGTTGACTTTTGGTGGAAAGCAAAATTTTCCTTCAGTGCCCAC
>NW_027754579.1:0-301 GCF_054177405.1 Leptonychotes weddellii | reverse complement strand
GGCAGGGAGTCTGCTTCGTCCTCTGACCCTATCCCCTCTCATGTGTTCTCTCTCTCTCATTCTCTCTCTCTCAAATAAATAAATAAAATCTTTAAAAAAAATAAAATAAAATAAAATAAAAGCACACGGAAGTTATTAAAACTAACAAAATGGTACAGAGTATTCGATTCCAATGTGCTAAAAGCCAAAAAAAAAAAAAAGCACATGTGGCTAAACTGAATAGCTGACTGGATTTCCTTCCCCTCATACGAGGTCAACGCGGACATTTTCATGGGAGTCCAAATTTGCGAACTTACATATG
>NW_027754578.1:0-301 GCF_054177405.1 Leptonychotes weddellii | reverse complement strand
AAACCTCATTGGCTACAATACTGCCACTGTGCAAAGCTCCATTTTTTACATGTTTAATATGACAGCGATTTGATCTTAGTGTGGTATATGATTTTATGTTATTGTTTTTATTTAACTGTTTATTAGCAAGTTTTTACATAATGAGTTCTCTTTGCCTCTTAAAATAATTGCAGCTTCAGGAGGATTTGTATTTTTGTTCCCATAGATCCCTTTATAACTATATTTGTTAGTGCTTTATTTCTCGAGACAGTACTGATTAGTTCCTTTGTATCAATAATGACAAAATTAATATGCTTAATTT
>NW_027754577.1:0-301 GCF_054177405.1 Leptonychotes weddellii | reverse complement strand
CCCCTGTCGTCCACCTTTTCAAATCACCAGCAGTCCTGCAGGACAAAACTGGGTGACATGCATGCCCTCTCCTCAGAGAGGAAAAACGGGGAAGGAGTAAGTGCTCAGGCTATTCATTAGTGATCCAGCAATTGCCCTGACACTGAGGTATGGCCCCTGGGCGGGTTCAAAGACTGCAAGGCAGCTACCACGTACCTGGTATTTTTGCAGATGTTTGAATGTATGAGCTTCAACACAGGCAGATGGCACCTTCCTAAGGGATCTCCTCCCGTGTGGTTACATTCATCAATTAAATACCTGC
>NW_027754576.1:0-301 GCF_054177405.1 Leptonychotes weddellii | reverse complement strand
AGCACAGGACTCAGTATATAGTAGGTGCTCAATAAATGTCAGCTATTATTGTATTTTTGCTCCAACAGCATTGCCTAGCAGATGATAATATATGCTGAAATTTTCTTTCTATGAGTGAATAAATATGTGATTCTTATACAATGCTTTCTTTCCTCCTCCTCCTCCTCCTCCCACTCCTCCTCCTCTTCCTCCTCCTCCTTCTTCTTCTTCTCCTTCTCCTTCTCCTCCTTCTCCTCCTTCTCCTTCTTCTTCTTCTTCTTCTTCTTCTTCTTCTTCTTCTTCTTCTTCTTCTTCAGTATGC
>NW_027754575.1:0-301 GCF_054177405.1 Leptonychotes weddellii | reverse complement strand
CCCAACTCACACACACTCCACACTAAACTATTCACCATCTCCTAGACGTTGAAGCAGTTTCCAATGTCCATTTTGTTCATGTGCTGCCCTCCTTTATAATTCACCTTTCTCTCTCCACTAGGCATAAGGCTCAAATGAACTTTCCATCCTTCTGGCATCTTCCCAAGTCATGTTCTAATTTTTAAAAACATATTACTTCCAATAGCACTCAGTACACACTTAGTTTAGAATTGGTTATATGATATCAGGCCAAGGCAGGGATGTTTTAATCTATCCTGTGTGCCCCGCAACTAGCCTGGTC
>NW_027754574.1:0-4280 GCF_054177405.1 Leptonychotes weddellii | reverse complement strand
GCAGGCACGGCCTCCAACACTACTTCTCCAGCCGGGGCATCGCCATTGCTGTGCAGTACTTCTGGGACCGGGGCCACCGGGACATAACCGTCTTTGTGCCTCAGTGGCGCTTCAGTAAGGATGCCAGGGTCAGAGGTGAGTTGGGCCTGGTCTTTTGTAACCTGGGATAGGCCCCGCTTTAGCCTGAGGATAACCCCGTTGTGCGCCTGTGTTTCTCTAGAGGGCCACTTCCTGCAAAAGCTGTATTCCCTCAGCCTGCTCTCCCTCACTCCCTCCCGAGTCATGGATGGCAAGAGGATCTCCTCCTATGATGATAGGTACTTGCTTCTCTCCTGGCCCCCGTCTTGAGATTCCAGGAACACAGTGGGGAAACTGAGGGAGAGACAGAAGCTCCTGACCCCTTGTGCTGTCTCTAAGCCTGGGCAGCGGGAAAATGGCCAGTCATTCCTTCATGGACCTGTACGAACGGGTCAGTAAACCTGCCCCGCAGGCGTGATGAGACAGATGGTGGACAGCCGTGGGTGTCCATTCATTCATTTTTCGTTCCTCAAGCTGAATGCTGCCTTGTATTTATGTAGGCTTTCCTGTCTAGAAAATCCTAGTTTAATGGAAAGCTGGTGACGTGGGTAACTGACAAGTACCTTCTGACAACCCACATTTCCAAACATGTAGAGAAATTCCCCAACGTTCTGGAAGCGCCAGGGTAAATGTTCAAAATCACAAGTCAAATGAAGAGACACAAGCCATGCATTCTAAGAGTATACAAAACATGTTCTGATAGAAAGGTCACTGGACTTAGAATCAGAAGATCTGAATTTGAGCCCCAAGTTGTACTATTCATTGACTCTGCCCGTGGACCAGTCTCTTAGCGGGCTAACCTCTGTCTCGGTCCTCTTCATTTGGTCACCCTTCTTGTGAATATCAAAAGGAGCTGAGGGATATGCTTGCCTCACTCAAGGTGCTAGGCAAGTGTACAGTGATATTCCTTAACTGTTCACAGACCCAATCAAGTGTGGCAGTGGGTCTCGTCTCTGTCCTACAGAACCGCAGACATAGGGTAGGAGTGGTGACCTCTCTTGACCAAGGCTATTACATGGCAAAGGAAAAGTGAGAACTTAAAACTGCCAAATTGTTTAAATGAAAAATGAAGGGCACATTCCCTCCCCAGAGTTTACACAGTGGGGAAATGGGCAGATTTTAAAGATTTTATTTATTTATTTCAGAGATAGGGAGAGCAGAGGTGGGGAGTGGGTGGTGGAGGGGAGGAGTAGAGGGAGAGGGACAAGAAGACTCCACACTGAACGCAGAGCCCGGTGCGGGGCTCCATCCCACAACCCTGAGATCATGACCTGAGCTGAAATCAAGAGTCGGACACTTAACCAACCGACCCACCCAGGCGCCACAGAAATGGGCAGATTTTAAAACCCAATTAACCAATTAAAAAATTTTTACTACTACAAGTTCTTTATTCTCTAGGATTTTCAGTTTTAAAGAAAAACTAGTTTCCAACTATAGCGCTTATATATTTTGTCTTTTCAAACAACGTTTCCTCCCTAACAAGCAAATGGTATTCTACAAAAAGGCAGTTCACTTTCTCCCAATGCTCTTCTGTTTTATGTCTAGATTTCACAGATTATCCAAGATATGGAACCTTTCCACACCAGCATTGACACAGAATTGAAATTGAAGAGCGAGTCAGTTGTAATGAATTTTAAAGGCACGTGTCTGTACAGTTATGTAGGTCCCAGTAGGCAGACAGCCCAATGCGAATTTGGAATTTTGTCTGGTTACAGTGAATGACACGGTGGTGCGTGGCGTAGGCCCACGGAATGAGTACTGCTGAGCAACAGATGAAGTAACACGATAGTAAAATACCCTTAACCAGCAAATGCCTTTTGTCTATCCTGTGATACCATGGATACACCTTCATTTGTTTCCCAGACAGAAACTCAGAACCAGACATGTTACACTGAATCCTGATTACTAGTCTCCTGTATGCCACACTGTCTTTCAAATACTGCCTGCTCACTTAGCACCTAGCAGTAGGCGCATGGCCTGCAGGAGGAGGTGGGGATGCTGGGAATTAGGGCGGGCCTGATCATTGACTTCGGAGCCCACACAAACCCTAAACCAAACACAGTGGCAACTTGGAGGAAAGGGAGCCCCCTTCTAGTAGGAGTTTTCTGGGAAGGGAGGGATTTGCCAGTTTTTTGTCGATTGAGGACTTGGGCTAGGCTGCATCTTTTAGTTTCTAAACTTGTTAGAAAAGACCCCCATCCACTGCCTCATGAGTCCTATCCCAGTCTTGTGGAGTCAGAATTTCTAAAGTGGGGCCCAGGCATCTCTTTTTTTTAAAAGTTCCCTGGTGATTCTGTTCATCAGTGAGGTTAGGGAAGCACCTCCAGATGGAGGGAATAGTTTGAGAAACATGGTGGCAGTCAGCACAGGACATGTTTGGAGAACGGGGTGTTATCTGATCATTGATTTTGGCAGAGTTGAAAGTTCATTAGGAATACCAGGAGAGATAAGGCTGTAAGGATGGCTCGAGCTGGGCTTAGAAGGCCCTAGCTGCCAGGCCTGGGCATGTGGACTTTACTCGGTAGATAAAGGGCAAGCAGGGGAGAGATTTGTTGAGGGGAAGGCAGGAGAGACTGCAGGGTGGTGAATGGTTGGGGTCAGGGGACCCCCTTATCAGGAGGCTATGCGGTGTCTCAGCTGCAAGGGTAATGGTATGACTGGAAAGGAAGGGGCAGAGTGGAAGGCTTTTCAGGAGAAGAACATGATAGGATCTGTGACTGACTGGTGGGGTAGGGTGGAAGAAGACTGGGCTGGAGCCAGATCTCACTGTCTCTCACTAATGAGGCACAAAGTGTTGGGTGGAAGATTGTGGTAGGTGGAGGGGATGCTATTGGGACACCATGCTGGCTTCATCTTTGTTTCCTCTCCAACCCATGGCACCCAAATCTGGCAGGCACCTGGTGGCTGGGTCAAGGTGAGGTGGGGGGCCAGATCTCCATCCACAGAAGTGGGTCATGGGAGTCAATAATACTCTTTGGGGTTGGGGCCTTGGAGAATGCCAGAACGGCTGCTGTGATTTTTGAGACAGGTTCATGGTGAAGCTGGCCGAAGAGACCGATGGGGTCATTGTCTCCAATGACCAGTTCCGGGACCTGGCGGAGGAGTCTGAGAAGTGGATGGCGATCATCAGGGAGCGGTGAGAGAACAGGGCGTGTACTCAGACCTTTCTCTAAACCAGTTCTGCTCTGCCACCGGGTGAAGACTCTGGGAAGGGGCTTGATATGGTCTCGAAGGATGGTGGCCAGTAGTTTTCTGGTGGTGCTGGTCTCAGCTGTCTGGCAGGTTCGTCAGAGCACCTCTGTGACCATATGTTTTCTTTCCGCACCCAGCCTGCTGCCTTTCACTTTTGTGGGAAACCTCTTCATGGTTCCTGATGACCCGTTAGGGCGAAATGGCCCCACGCTGGATGAGTTCCTGAAGAAGCCAGTCAGGTAATGCCCCACATTCTCCCAGGCAGCCCCCAGCCTTGGCTCTCTGTCTGCAGGGGCCTTGTAGATCCCGAGACTTGGGGGCAGGGTGACCTCATCTGGGCCAGCTTGCTTCTGTACTGTTTGGTTGCTGTGGGCCTGGCCTTTAACTGCTTTTCAGGGCATCCTGATCTAGGCCCTCCTGGCTGGGAGGGGCGCTTCCCCTAATCCATATTTTTGGTGGATTATTTGGAACATGGTTGCTTTTACTTACAGCCAGTTGTATTCCACACACCCTCTGCTGGACTATTACGTAAGCGATCACTGTATTAGACTAGAACTAGATCATAATAGTGACAGGCTTCACCTTCCTGGTTCTAAAGGGACTGGTCTTCTCCCCTTCAGAAGTGGCTTGATGCTGCCACTCAGTGGTCAGCTTGGGGAACATCAGGACTGCGTCTTCCACCGTGGCCCCAGCCCCACTCCCAAGCCAGGAATACCAGGGAGGCCCACTGAGCTCTCGCTTCCCCCCAGGATGCTCATCAGCTCTTCGTGTACCCTCTGCTTCTTCCCAGGGCACAGGGGGCTTCTAAGGCTCAGCATCCTTCCAGGGCCTTCGCAGAACCCGGTCAGCAGCAGCAGGGGAGAGAAGAGGAGGAAAAAGGCAGCAGTGGCATCCGGAAGACCCGGGAGACTGAGCGGCTGCGGCGCCAGCTGCTGGAGGTGTTCTGGGGCCAGGATCACAAGGTGGACTTCATCCTGCAGCGGGAGCCCTACTGCCGGGACATCAACCAG
>NW_027754573.1:0-301 GCF_054177405.1 Leptonychotes weddellii | reverse complement strand
ACGATCTGTAACCAGGGGACAGAGGGGGAAAGGAAGTGGCAAAACAAGGCCAAGTGACAGAAAAAGGGGCCTGGGGCAAGCCCCTAAGAGTCCAGCCAGCCTCCCCAGCCCAGCCAGCACGCAAGTGAGCACCACGGGACCCAGAACAGAGCTCCACCAAGGCATTCATGGCAGGTGAGAAGCAGCAGATCTTGCCACCGAAACCTCTTCCCTCCAGGGCATTTCTGGAGGCTGGCAGCACAAGGCCAGAGGCTGTGGACACCTCTCAGTGGCACGAAGCTCAAAACTTCACAGAGTAAAC
>NW_027754572.1:0-301 GCF_054177405.1 Leptonychotes weddellii | reverse complement strand
TACCTTCAGGCACAATGTAATTTTGTTGGGGAGGGGAGAATGGAGGGGTTTCATGGAAAATATTTAAAAGACAGAGGACTGTATTTAAATAGGAATTCCTATATAGAGTCTTTAGAGTAATACAGCTTAAAAACACTTTCAAAACATTTAGTCTGGGGAGTTTTAAACGTTTTAGTCAAGCAAAACTCTGTACAGTATATAAAACAGATGAAATCAGATTTGCTCTGGTTGAGGTCCCATCAGTACCATAAAATTCACACTTTTAATTTTAAAATTCAGTAGTATTAAGTATATTTCACAG
>NW_027754571.1:0-301 GCF_054177405.1 Leptonychotes weddellii | reverse complement strand
CCTTCAATATGAGCGACCAGACCGAAACCACAGTTATCTGTGAAATCATCTGGCGTAGCTAAATACGTTGTCTGATCTGTAGTAGAGTCGTCTGTAATAGAGTTAGGTGGATTGCTATCGGAATATTTTAGGGCGGCAGAATGGGCAGTATAATTCTGGGTCATGGCGTGTCCTTTATTTATGTGACGTACTTTACTCATCACTAAATGAGTGTTCTTGATGGGCACAGCTATAGGGATAGGTTTAACAGCTATGTTAGGAAATGAGCCAATAAATAGAGAGCTATAATAATTAACTCACT
>NW_027754570.1:0-301 GCF_054177405.1 Leptonychotes weddellii | reverse complement strand
TCTCCTCCCTGGAGGTGGAGGGGTGTGGGTCGGGCTGGAAGTGCCAACCTTGTAGTCACAGGTTGGTTCCCTTGGCAACCAGCCCCCATTACACCCCTTTGGGGTGTGTCAAGTCACCTTTGAACAAACTCAGGTGTGGTTGAAAGGGGCTTGTTGTTCATAATAAGGCCCCATTTCACCTTTATAGCTCTGGAACTACATCAAGAACAACATAACAGAAGATGCCCCTATGGCTCTGAACTAGGAAGTAACTAGGGTTTCAGGAGCTAGGAGCTGGACTTAGACCAAAACCAAGTATTAA
>NW_027754569.1:0-301 GCF_054177405.1 Leptonychotes weddellii | reverse complement strand
CCCCGGGACCAGGTCAAGGAGCCGGCCTCAGCGGCCTCGTCTAGAACTGCCGTGGCATTACAGTTAAGAAGGAATTTAGTTCAAAGAACACGACGTGGGAGCTAATGAAACAGCCACAGCCAAAATCTTTTCAAAATCTGCCTCCCTCCCTCCCTTCCTGGCAGCTCTGCTCTCGACTTTCTCTCTCTCCATACTTCCCAAACTCTCCCTTCCGTCCTAGCGCCCCAGCTTTACTGCCCCTTCTCCCTCCTCGCCTTCCTCCCCATCTCCCCCTCCTCTGCCTCTCCTCCCCCTCTTCCCC
>NW_027754568.1:0-301 GCF_054177405.1 Leptonychotes weddellii | reverse complement strand
CCACCTTTAGGCAGTCCAGTTGCCAGTTCTAGTCTCCAGGTCTTCCCAACACAGGCACCAGCCATGTGAGGAAAGGGGCTTCCAGATGATTCCAGCCCCTGGCCATCAAATCACCCCAGCCCTCGCATCTTCCCAGTGGAGATCCTAGACTCGGAGGAGCAGAGACAAGCCATCTTACAGTGCCCTGTCCTGACCCACAGGATCCATGAACATAATGAAATGATTACTGTAAGCAACGAAATGCTGGGGTAGTTCGTTAAGCAGCAATAGTTACCAGATTAGCCAGTTAAATAAACATTAG
>NW_027754567.1:0-301 GCF_054177405.1 Leptonychotes weddellii | reverse complement strand
TGCAAATCAAAACCAAAATAAGATACCACTTCATATTCTCAGAATGGTTATAATTTAAAAAAAAAAGAAAGAAAGAAAAGAAAAGCTAACAAATTCTAGTGCGGATGTGGAGAGATTGGACCCTGATACATTACTGGTAAGGGTGTCAAATGGAGCAACCACTATGGAAGGGAGTCTGGCAGTTCCTCAAAAAGTTAGACGCAGAGTTACCACGTGACTCAGTAATTCCACTCCTAGGTATGTACCCAAGAGAACTGAAAACATGTTCACACAAAAACTTATACATGAATGTTCATAGCAG
>NW_027754566.1:0-301 GCF_054177405.1 Leptonychotes weddellii | reverse complement strand
ATATATCTATAAAATATATATTTCAAATTCAACATAATTCGGTTATTATAGATGATCAGCAGTCTTCAGCTGGCCATTAATTACTAGAAAATATACACTGCACTGTTTTGAAGGGTCTAAATATCCTCTCCATGAAACCATCTGAAATAATTAATCATTATATCTGGATATAGTTTCCATGGCTTAGACATGTATTTTACAATCTTGTACAATGGCAATCTATCAAATAATGTATCTCTGAAAACTGGATGAGGAGTGTAAAACTCTCTCTAGTAAAGTGACATATATTCAAAATACAGCA
>NW_027754565.1:0-301 GCF_054177405.1 Leptonychotes weddellii | reverse complement strand
TCTGTGAGTATTGTTGTTTTTGTGTGTAGTCTTTGCTCGATTTATGTTCTCCTCCTAAATTCTTTTTTTTTTTCCCCAGTGTTAGCTTGAAGTGAAATCCTTAGGTAGCCTCTCTTCATCCTCTGAAATTCCCTGGAAAAGAAATAAAATGGAGCTTGCAGTAGCTTTCCCTGCCTGCCTGTCTTGTGTTTCTGCCCAATTTCCACATTTTAGAGGGGAGAAGAGTCACTGTGAGGGGCTCTCCAGAGACCCCACAGGCTGGGACAAGGAGCCAAGCCTTCCTTCTCTTCAGGCAGGGTCC
>NW_027754564.1:0-301 GCF_054177405.1 Leptonychotes weddellii | reverse complement strand
TTTTTTTTTTAAAGATTTTATTTATTTATTTGAGACAGAGAGAATGAGAGACAGAGAGCATGAGAGGGAGGAGGGTCAGAGGGAGAAGCAGACTCCCCGCCGAGCAGGGGGAGCCCGATGCGGGACTCGATCCCGGGACTCCAGGATCATGACCTGAGCCGAAGGCAGTCGCTCAACCAACTGAGCCACCCAGGCGCCCATTGCCTAAATCTTGACTACACTGGAATATGGAAATACAATGAAGACCAGTATTCTTGTCCCTTCAGCCCAGGGAAAAAGCAACAGAATGGATGAATACGGT
>NW_027754563.1:0-4280 GCF_054177405.1 Leptonychotes weddellii | reverse complement strand
AAAGAATATGATCCGAAGATTTCATACATAGCCAAAATGTATGTCTTGTATTAAGAAAAAAGATGAACTGTTTTGAAAACACAAAGATGCAGGAAACATACATCCTTTAAGAAGGAGTTCCTTAAGGTCTCCTTGATGAATTCACACATCACAAATTATAGCCAACCTAAAGAAAATAATTATCAAAAGCAAAAACCTGGTAAGTATTTAAAAAAAATACCTTCATGGTCCAGAAAAGAGAGAACATGCCTCTGGGGGACTAAATGCTGCTTTCCCTTTCCTGCAACTATGCCCAATCTCTCCAAATGATTCTATTCAAATCAGCACTTTTACTTAGCTTGGAATTCCTCACAGGGGAGAATCTGAACATGAAACTCTGGGCAGCCAATTGTTGAAAGCTTGTCAGCAATAAGAAAAAATGGGGCCAAACTACAGAGAAAAGCCAAGAAACTGGTATCTTATTATGAGGAAAGAGCCCTGTTCATTAACAGTGTTTGATCTCCTGGACTCTATGGGTTCCAACAATGAACAAAAAGAATCATATCCCTGCTCTTGTGGAGTTCACACTCTATCGAGGAGTGAGGCAGAAATCGGCATGCAAACAAATGTGTGCGTGCATACACACACATGCATACATTATAATATCAGGTGGTGGTAAATGCTGTGAAGAAAAATAAAGTGTGTGTGCAGGAGAGGGAGGGGGGTGTTGCTGAAGAATGACTGAGACAGAGGCATGTTCTTTTATAGGATGATCATGATCAGGAGAAGCTTTTCTGTTAAGAGTAAACAGAGACCTGAAGGAAATGATGGCTCAAGCCAAAGTATATTGAAGGATACACTGAGAGTAAGAGAACAGTAGCAGTGAGTCTGAAGGAAGGGCATGTTTGACATTTTCAAGGAATATACATATGCAAGTCTATTTTATTGCTATTTTTGTCCTTCAATTTTATACAAATGGTAGCATCCTATGCTTTTTTATTGAAAAAAATCTTGTTTTATACATATATTATAACTTGAAAATCAAGTTAAGGAACTATCAGAACACAGAATTAGAGGTGAATTCTCAGGGAATGGGTCATCTAACTTATTTGACTAGTATCCTACTGATGGGCATTTGCAGACAGTTCTGCAATGAGTAAATTTGTATGCACATCATTCCCAATGTGTGTAGGTATATCTGAAAGATCAATTCACAGGAGTGAAACTTCTTAGTCAAATGTCATATTCATTTGTGATTTTGCTAGGTTCTGCCAAATAACCCTTCATAGAAGTTGTAATAATTTAGACTTCACCAACTGGATGAAGTTGCCTATGATCTCACAGCTCCCCCACCCCAAATGCTGTTTTAATGATAAAAGCTTTTACTGTGTGCCAGGAGCTGCTGTAAGCACGTTAAACAAATTTACACATGTAATCCTTAAAATAATCCCATTATGAGATAGTTCAAATTATGATTCCCATTTTACATATCAGAAAACTGAGGATCAGAGAAGTTAAGAAATGTGTTCAAAGTCTATTTGGACTCAGATCCTTGTAGTCTGGCTCCAGACACAGGCTCTTAACCAATACTCCATAGAGAATAACCAAATTTTACATTTCTGCTAATATGAGAGGTGAAAATTGTACCTATTTGTTTTTTAATTACTCTGAGAAGTGGGGGAAAGCATCTGCTTATATGGTTAAGAGTCAAATTATAATTTACTTTTCTCTGAACTTCTCATTCATGTCATTTACCAATGCTGTGATGTGACTGTTTTTCTTATTAATTTATAGGAACTCTTTATAATGGAAATACCAGCCTTTTGTTTATGAGTGATGTGAGTGGCAAATACTTCCTAAAATTTGTCCCTTATTTTTTGATTCTCTTAATATATTTTTTCCTTCATGCATAAGCGTTTGATTTATATGTCATCAGCATGGGGTCAGAGACAGGTTTTTTTGAGACAGTATGGGGAAAACTGCACACTTATGTACTACTGGGAATGATTCGGGACAGCAGGGAAGTTTTTAATTAGGAGAAGGTAAGGACTGCTGGAGTGGTGCCTTGAGCAGGTAGGAGCTGACGGATCTTAGTGCACATTAAGTGCACATTATTACACAGAATCACAGAAAGTTCATCTACAGTGACACAGGAAACACAAGAGTACAAGGGCACACATACTAGTATGTGGGCAGGAGGGGTACTATAAGTCTGTGCCAGTTTTCTTCTAAGTGCTTTGCTTCTTCTTAGTGAATTAGCAAAGTGGGTCATCAGTAGAAAGTGTGAATCAAAGAGAGGAAGAAATGATATAGTAGCTAGTAGAGAGAGAGAACGAATAACTAGAAAAACTTAGTAAGTATGATTGGGAGGCAGCATTAGCAGGCTATTTGAAATTCATAGTCATGGTGATAAAGCAAGACCAATTAGTGTGGTTTTTCTCTGGCCACATTTAGCTGAACAGATCAAGGGACAAAGCAGGCAGAAGGTGGATATAATCAGACTTGAGATTTCATACTACAAGTTCAGCCAGGTGAGAGGGGGCAAGTATATGTATAATATGTTGGTTAAGATAAAAGGCCTTGGGATTTAAGCTGTGTAAGGAGGAACAGTAGAAAGACAGATTTAAAGAATTGTTGGGATGTAAGTATTGGAGAAAATGAGCTGAAACCTAAGGGGTGATGGTCAGAATGGGATGCATGAAATAGGGCTTATGGAGGGACTGCAGTTATTGAATAATATGAATAATAATATGAATAATATTATAATATAATATAGTAATATGAATAATAATGTCTGTGTAATGACCATGGGAGTCTTGCGTAGGGTGTAGTATACAACCTCTGGATATTTTTTCTTCAAGTCTCATGAAGAAGGGAAATGCAAATCAAACAGGACAGATGGCAATACATGAAACATATCAACAAAAATTTGGTATATAGGAAGCACATGGATCAGAGGGAAAAAATGGACTATAGAACAATTAGCACAAAAAGAAACCAAAGTTAAAAAAAAAAAAAGAGTAGAGACTTACAAGAGGCATACCTAAAACATAGGAATACCAAAATGTTGGACATAAAGGTTGAAAATATATGCAATGCCAACCTAATCTAGAAAGAAAACTGATACAGCAGTACAAACAAAGTAGACTTTAAGCTGAAAACAATTTCTAGAGATAGAGAAGTCTTTAATAATAAAAAGACCAGTTTTTCAGGAAGATGCAACAATTCTAAATTTGTTTGGACCTAGTAACTTAACCTGAAATAATACAAATTTTAAAATGACAGAACATAGAAATAAATGAATTCATATTCTTAGAAGATTTTAACACAATTCTCTCAGCAACTGATAGAATAGACCAAAAAAAAAAAAAAAGGATTTCAAATATTTGAATAGCAGGCTTAACAAACTTGTCCTAATTGACATATGTAAAACCCTGCACCCAACAACTCTAGAAGAGATGATCTTATCAAATACATATGGACCATTTATCAAAATTAACCAAATGTGGGACATGAAGCATTCTCAACAAACTTCAAAGGACTGAAATCAGAATATGATTTCTGATCATAGTGGAAATTAATTAGAAATAAAAACAAAAAGAAAACTTAAAAACATCCATATGTTTGAAAATTAAGCAATATATTTCTAACTAATCTAAAGAAAAAAAATCATAGTAAAGCTCAGAAAATATTAATTGCAGAATAATGAAAATACTATTTATCAGCTCACTCTGTGCATGGGAAGAAATTTATAGCCTTATATACATATGATAGAAGAACTTATCAAACTCAACACCCAAAGAACAAAGAATCCAATCAAGAAATGGGCAGAAGACATGAACAGACATTTTTCCAAAGAAGACATCCAAATGGCCAACAGACACATGAAAAAGAGCTCAATATCGCTCGGCATCAGGGAAATCCAAATCAAAACCTCCTCAATGAGATACCACCTCACACCAGTCAGAATGGCTAAAATTAACAAGTCAGGAAAAGACAGATGTTGGCGGGGATGCGGAGAAAGGGGAACCCTCCTACACTGTTGGTGGGAATGCAAGCTGGTGCAGCCACTCTGGAAAACAGTATGGAGGTTCCTCAAAAAGTTGAAAATAGAGCTACCATATGATCCAGCAATTGCACTACTGGGTAGTTACCCCAAAGATACAAAAGTAGGGATCCGAAAGGGTATGTGCACCCTGATGTTTATAGCAGCAATGTCCACAATAGCCAAACTGTGGAAAGAGCCAAGATGTCCATTGACAGATGAATGGATAAAGAAGATGTGGTATATACATACAATG
>NW_027754562.1:0-14058 GCF_054177405.1 Leptonychotes weddellii | reverse complement strand
CTTCTTTGCCAGTTTGAATACTTTATATTTCTTTTTGTTGTCTGATTGCTGTTGCTAGGACTTCTAGTACTATGTTGAACAATAGTGGTGAGAGTGGGCATCCTTGTCGTGTTCCTGATCTTAAGGGAGAGGCTCTCAGCTTTTCCTCATTGAGGTTGATATTCGCTGTGGGTTTTTCATAGATGGATTTTATGAACTTGAGGAATGTTCCCTCTATCCCTATACTCTGAAGAGTCTTAATCAGGAAAGGATGCTGTATTTTGTCAAATGCTTTTTCTGCATCAGTTGAGAGGACCATACGGTTCTTCTCTCTCCTCTTATTAATGTGTTATATCACACTGACTGATTTGCGAATGTTGAACCACCCTTGTATCCCGGGGATAAATCCCACTTGGTCGTGGTGGATGATCCTTTTAATGTATTGTTAGATCCTATTAGCTAGGATCTTGTTGTGAATTTTGGAATCCATATTCATCAGGGATATTGGTCTGAAATTCTCCTTTTTGATGGGGTCTTTTCCCCAGGGAATCCATCAGGACCTGGACTCTTGTTTTTTGGGAGGTTTTTGATCACTGCTTCAATTTCATTACTGGTTATTGACCTATTCAGGTTGTCAATTTCTTCCTGTTTCAGTCTTGAGCTCTGAATGACACACTGGACCAGATGGACCTCATAGATACTTACAGAACATTCCACCCTAAAACAACAGAATACTCATTCTTTTCGAGCACACATGGAACTTTCTCCAGAATTTGAATATTGATTTCTTAGCAATAACTATTCATTCTTAAAATTTTTCAGTACTATAGATGGAGACTCACCAAAAAAGCTTCCTGAAAGGCATATCCTATGTTACGGATTTATGCTCTCCAATATGGTAGCCAGTAGTCACATTAAAATGTGGGTAGAATGCATTAAGATGTTGTAAAAGTAAAGTATGCACTGGGTTTTGAGTGATCTTATTAAGAATGTTTTTAATTTTGGTTACATATTGAAATGATAGTACTTTGGATATATTAGGTTAAGTTGAATATAATATTAAAATTTGTTTCATTGGCTTCTTTTTATTTTTTTAAAATATGGCTGCCAGGGCGCCTGGGTGGCTCAGTTGGTTAAGCCACTGCCTTCGGCTCAGGTCATGATCCTGGAGTCCCGGGATCGAGTCCTGCATCGGGCTCCCTGCTCGGCAGGGAGTCTGCTTCTCCCTCTGACCCTCCCCCCCTCATGCTCTCTCTCTATCTCATTCTCTCTCTCAAGTAAATAAATAAAATCTTATTAAAAAAAAAAAATAAAATAAAATATGGCTGCCAGAAAATTTTAAATTACACATATGGCTCATAATATTTCTATTGGATAGCATTATTTATAGCACAAACATCTTTAAAGGGAGGAGGATTTACCACACAGTTTTAATGTGATTTTATTGTTGTACTGAACACCTTTCTCATTCTTCTGCTATAAGTTCTACTGAAAACCCTCATTTCTTTTTTTGGTAATGTAATGATTACTTGACAGAAAGAAATAATAAGGCCAGGCAGCAATGCCATATATATTGACTATGGAACATGAAATAAGTTAGAAGTTCAGGCACTAAAAGTAAAAGAATTTTGTTTAGGGAGCCTGATGGGAGGGTAGTGAGCCCATGGGAGCAGAGAACATTGAGTATGTGAACTGTCCTGAGCCTCTGAACATATTTCCAGAAGGGACGGACTCTTATTAAGAAAGATTATTGCAAGCTGGTGTTGTGGAGCATTGTCTTTTCAGGTATGAATTCACCATTTGGTATCTGAAAATCCTACAGATCTCTCTTCAGGTAAGATGGACCATCTGTAGTTGAGATACTTTTCAGAAATCCCGATCTTAACCTACTGTCAAAACCTTGATTAAAAATGAATGATATTTGCAAACTGCCAAAGAAAATACTACCCGTCCATCTGATAACATTCTGATCAGTAACTGTAACACATTTGGAACACATAAGCCCACTGCCCCATCCAAATGTCTTCACTTAACCACAGTTAGACTGTGATCTCAGTTCTTTTAATCAAGACTTGACATAAGAAATGGCCATTTGAAACACATGCAAAATGTTTTTGCAAAACAGATATTGTCCATCTCAGAGTCTCTGTGGTTAGGATCCATATGAATAATTTGCTCCTTGATTTTAGAACCTGTAAAAAAAGTTGTTCTCAACTTAAAAACTCGTCTTTCCTTTTACTAGATAAAGAGGTCCCGTGACACTGCTCTTTTACCTTGGGTAATTATGAGCTCGGAATCAATTAGTACTTAATTGTGGTAATAGCTTAATTCTGGTTCTTGATAAAATTATCTTTCTCTAGCTTCTTCTCACTCTTTTTTTTATTTGAAATACGCTGGGTACATAATTATAGTGGTGGCTCTTACAGGGTGGAGGTTTGTGTTCAGGTATCCCGGCATGAGAAGTAATCACTCCCCCTCTACCCCTAATCCAACCACATGTGATCCCAAGGAAAGCTTTCACTCTGTCCTCAGTTGGGGTTTTGCCATGTACTGATTTTTTCTGATGGAATATGTAGGGGGACATCAGAAGCCAGACTGAGTAAAGATATAACATATTAAGAAGAGTCTGAATATACTCTATCCCTAGAAGAACTAGTCTCTAGTGAAACAAATGAGGAAGAATTATCAAGTGAGAAAAGCGACAGTTATAAAATCTTGAATTAAAGGCTCAGTTGTATAGCAGAGTTGTGTCCTAGTACTTTATGTAAATCCTTACTAATCTACAAGGACCTATGTGATTGATTTTTAACCTACCTCTCCAGCATTATCCTGCCTCCCTTCTGCTTATTCGGTGCTACAGGTATACTGACCTTTATGTTCCTCAACTGTGCCAACCTTATCCCTGCCTCAGGGCCTTTGCACTAGCCATGGCTTCTACTTGAAACACTCTCACCACATCTTTATACGTCTGGCTCTTTGTTCTTATTCAAGTTTCAGCTCAGACAACACTTAATGAGAGAGAGCTTTTCTTTTTTTTTTTTTAAAGATTTTACTTATTTTATTTGAGAGAGAGAGTGAGAGAGAGAAAGAGCACAAGAGGGGGGAGCGGGAGAGGGAGAAGCAGACTCCCTGCCGAGCAGGGAGCCCGATGCGGGACTCGATCCCGGGACTCCAGGATCATGACCTGAGCCGAAGGCAGTCGCTTAACCAACTGAGCCACCCAGGCGCCCGAGAGATAGCTTTTCAGAACAACCCATTTGAAGAAGCCCTTGTACCTTTAATCCCTCTCTATCACATCACCTCCTTTTATTCATTGTCCTCCTCACTACCTAAAATCACACTTGTTCATGTCCACTCTTTAGAATGAAAGCTACCTGAGATTAGAGATGTTGTTTGTCTCATTCACATCTCTATCCTCAGCAATAGGAGTGCTAGGCATATAGAAAGTTCTCAATAAATATTTCTTGTTAATTCATTCATTTACATATTCATTAGTGTCTTGGGTCAGGTCCCCCATGAAGCAGACTTTCAGATGGATCGTTTATTGACAGGAGCCTTTGGGATCAACACCTGTGAGCAGGGAAGGCTGTAGGATTGGAGAGAGGGCAGAGCTGGCTTGTGATCTAGTCACAGCAAAGCTTCAGTCAGTCCCACAGGAAACTGGAGTTGGGATAGCTCTTCAGGGTCATCCCACCTTGAGGTAAGAGTGCTGGTTCTCTATACCTCTGGAAAGGGGACAAAACCTTGGGCCGTTCAGCTCTCCTCAGTCAGGGCAATTCCTGGAATGAGACCCAGCTGGGAGCTCCCAGCCCCCAGCACCCGGTCCTCAAGGGGGGTGGGGAATCCGGGCCTCACACCCCATCAGCCACACATCTCAACACCTCCTGCGAGCCAAGAATGGATCTAGATGCTGGTGACACAACAGTGAACTGAGGGAACATAGATCCCTGGTCTCGCACAGCTTACATGTTAGTAGATGGATGACTCGGTCAATCTGTCACCTGTGTCTACATTGTGTCCTCACTCTGAGAGCACACTTTTAGAATTGCAAACCGTTGAAGGACCTTAATGCTTCAGGGGCATAATAAAGAGGGAGAACCCCTGAGTCCTTTGATGGAAACTAGCATAAACCAATATCCCTAGAACAGTGAGAGCGTCATTGAGAGATGTTCTCCCGACATCCGTCCCTCCAGCCTCTCTTCCATTGTCTCCTTGTTGCAGAGGGAGGTCCTAGGGGCCCCAGGGCTTCACACTATCTCCATACACAAAACCTACCTTTTTGTAAATCCATATTTTATCTTCTTTTCATTTGTCCTTTACTCAAACTTTTGATTTATATATCTATTCTGTCTACCTACATACAATATACATATTTTCAGACATCCTGGGCTTTGGAGTTCTTTCCTTTCATTTCTGTAATATGCTTGAGTTCTCTCTTATTCTGAGAAACTCATTTTAAAACTTGTGTGCCACAGAACACTGGTTCTAAGAGATGCCATGGGAAAAAAGAAGGAAGAATCTTAGGTCCAACATGTCTACTTCTTGGATAATCACAATCTACATCAGGCTCTGGAAAGTCCTGCAGAAAAGAAGTGTATTTTAATTTGGACTACTGTATCTCAAACTTATTTTACCACAGTGCTTACGCCCATAACTTTTTGTTGGTTTTGGTGGTGGTTGTGTTCATTTTGTAGCACAACTGTCAAAACCCTAGAACAGTGAGAGCATCATTGAGAGATGCTCTCCCCATATCTATCCCTCCGGCTTCTCTTCCATTGTCTTCTTTTGGCCCATTGTATCACGCAATCTCTCTTCTTAGCCTCTGCCACTCCAATTGATATGTCATCATGCTACAGGATGGAACCTTATTCTTAAGATAGAGTTTCCTCACAGCTCATGGAAATAGGGAATAAAATAGTACTTACCAGGGGCTGAGGGGTAGGAGAATGGGGAGATGTTGGTCAAAAGTTGAAACTTTTGGCTATAAGATGAATACATTCTGGAGAGCTAACCTACAGCATGCTACCATGAACAATACTGTATTATATACTTGAGAATTGTCAAGAGAGCAGTCTTTAACATTATTACTATAAAAATGGCAATTATATGAGGAGATGGAGGTATTAACAAACCCTATGGTGGGGAACATTTCACAATATATATATGTATCAGATCATCATGTTGCACACCTTAAACTTACATATGTCATATGTCAATAATATCTCAGTAAAGCTGGGGGGAAAATATACAGTTTATTCAGTTACTTTCCTTGTTCATGAGGCTCCGTGTTGCCTGACCCATCACATATAAATACCATAGCCTGACATTCCAAACTTTCGATCAAACTCCACAGTCTTCACTATTATAACTCATGTCTGTCAATCTAATCTGTGTGTGTTGTTTGTCCCAACACATGGTTGACTTATTTCTTTCTTTGCATATATTATATCTCCTACCTCTCTCTGGCAGATTATGTCTTACTTCCGTTAAGGTTCATTTCAAAATTCACCTCCTGCAGAATCTTTTTTCTGTCCCAGCATAATTCTATTTTATCTCTTTAATGCAGCAACACTTAGGTAATCCTGGGCAAGAGGGTTTGGGAATACTGGGAGATATAACTGAATGGGAATAGTTCCTGGCACATAGCAGGTGCTGCTTTTAAGCCCCTTCTATGTAAATGACTTATACTAAATATTATGCATTGTAGCAACAACAACAAAAAGATACATGCATACTTTGCCATTAATAAACCCAATTCATGGTGTACTGAAGTTAGAAGGGGGAAAAAGAGATTATCTGGTCCCATCATCTCATTTTCAAGATGAGCTAATGGAAGCATGATGACATTAACTGAATTGTCTAAGGTCACATTTGTGGCTGAGTTGGAACAAAAGTTCAGGCTACTTGATTCTTAACCCAGTGCACTTTTCACTTCGCCAAGCTAGCTGTTTCGGTCACCAGCTGTCCGTGTGAAGAAATTGCCACCCACACCGTTACATGAGATTTGCCAGATGACAAGAACTTGAGGTTTTCATAAAAAGGTAGAGAACACTTTGGGCCATGGCATTAGGAAGGAGCTAGGGACAGTGAAGCCTCAAAGCAAAGGGCTGGGAAGATCTGGAAAGGTGGAGGTTGTGGGGTGAGGTAGGACAGTCATTTAATTTGGAAGAAATCAAAAGAAGCAAGCATTGGGAAAGGAGAGAGTATAAAGTGTATTCAGCAGGAGATGCACAGACAACCTGGGGGAAGATAAGAAATAAGACTAAAAGCAGCCTGTTCTGTCTGTGTGCCTTGGGCACCTCCTAACGTGTCAGGAAATGATGCTTTCATTTCTCTCACCAGAATTCATAACGGGAAGCCTGAAAAGAGTTCTATAATGGCAGCACTAAACATTTTCTAAAGGCAGAGAAGGAGTCCTCGGTTTACTCCATGCTGCTGTTCACAAAGGGGCCTGCTGTGTTGTTTTATTTTCCAAGAACCAGAGGCGGGCTTCCCCACCCCACTCCTAACGTGGCCACCATGCACTCTTTTCTCTTACTGTGAATACTCACGTGAGATCCTTACAGCTATTTTAGGGACTTTGGGTAAATGGGCCTTCCTGAATAATGCTTGGGCTTCTCAAATTCTTAAAATTAGCTTCTGGTTGCAACTTTTAGGATGCAGTGCCTGCTAGTAATTAAATTCTGATAATAGCCAAGAGTGGAAGCATTCCAGGAAAGCAAAGCTCTGCAGAGGTGAACTGCGCATGGGCATTGCAAGTGTGACCTGTCGCACGTTCATTTGGCAGGCACCCTCGGGCTCCATGACTGCCACGGAGCATGAATGCATGGGCACTGAGGGATGCTATCAGGGATACCAAATGTTGTCAACACGCAATGGTGTCCCATCAGCAGGGAAATCCTGAGGCAATCCAAAATCATTTATCCACACGTGCCTCAAAGCCAATGTGAGAAATTCGTTTCCTAAGTGGGAAATGCCTATTCTGTGTTGTTGTTCCCAGACAAAGCCCCTTCTTGTATAATGCCAGATGACAAATGGTGCAGCTGCTCTTCTATTGGATGCGTAGACAGAACAGCCAAAGAGGGGCAGTTGCTACATTTACCATACGTAATCCCTATCCAATGGGCTTAGAGAACTGCTTTATTTTTTATGTGTCATAAATCAGATGACATGGGAAAGTCATTTTTAAAATAGTCCCTGCATGGTAGTGAATAAATTCATTCATCTCAAGAGGCCAAGTGTTCATTTCAATTAAAAAAAAAAAATCAAGACAAAACTATCACCGCCTTGTGTGTGGTGTTAGGAGAAGGTATGGCATTTGAATGTGAGTGCTGAGAGAGTTGGAATTCTAGAAAAATAAGGCACTTTAAGTAATACATGAAGAAGAGGTCAAGGTCCAGTATACTGGTCCTTAATGGTCCTTAATACTTAGTAATACAAGAGTGGGAGATTCACACTCTCTGTTTTCCATTTTCTGGATGACTCTGATCATTCAGATAAGATCCATAGATTAGAAAACCAAGGACCAAACACATTGTCCCAGCTCTCCCTCTGTGGACCCTTGATATAGCCCAAGGTTCCAGCCAACGTTCTCATGGCTTTCTCATTGTGAATGAATACTTCTTGGTTGCTGTTATTGCTGACTCTTCTAGGTCTAGGACACAGTCATAATAAACTCCCATCCTCTCATTCATGTAACAGGTTCTTATTAAATCAGCCCTGTTGTGTGGGGATTCCAACAACTGATTTCCTATCTTGTGCCTCTGTGCTTGGGTACCTGTGTTGGTTTGCTGGTTACTAATGACTTCTTTTGTGGCTGAGATTTAGTTTTTCCCTCCTACTCATTTCAGAGATAGGAGAACTTCCCCAAAACTCAGATTGCCTGATGGAAGCCCACAATCTTCTCTTGGGTCTCTCTAGGATCTCCGTCTGTGGTCTAATACTTTGGTCTCATCTGATTCTCTTCCAGCTTTGTAGGGCCTCCTGGGTCAGGCTCTATCTGACTGATTCCCTTCATCCACCAAACCTCAGTTTTAATGACCGAGAATGTAGGACACAAATACTTCCTTTGTTGTAACTGTTATTCCTAAACATTCTTTTAGCTTTAGCTATCACCTTACTACTTTCAATGTTTATTTGTTCAGCCAAAACCATTTATGATTTCTATTTTGTGCCAGGAACTAAAGCTGGTACCAAAAAAATAATAAGACGTGGTTCTTCCCTTGAACAAGCTCAGTCTGAGGTAACATTCTGGATGATCATATCTGATGCTTGCATAACACTTTAATGTTCACAAAGAACTTGCACATATGATTTCTTGACCATTATGCTTTAAGCTACAGATTAATTGACTTATCATATTCAAAACCACAACTATTCCAAAGGAGTCATGAAACTAGCTTTCCCATGATGTAATTCAAATTCAAACTGGAGAGAAACCTTATAAAGGTAATGAATGTGGGAAAGCCTTCAGCCAGAATCATCACCTTTTCCAACATGCAAGAATTTGTACAGGGGAGAAATGCTATAAATGTTTCATTGCTTGAGCAAACTGGTTTCTTGACCTATATTAGCTGGTGGATTTTCTATTTAAAGAGCCTCATTTCAGGGCCATTTGGGGTTTTAATACCAGGTTCATCTCTTTTACATTGAGAGATTGCAATTTATGCTTTTGAAATATGATTTATATAAGTAGCTTAGCACAATCAAAATTATTAAACCTGCAGAAAGCCTGATGGGATCACATAATGTTATTATTTTTTGTACATTTTGGTGAAAGCCAACAGATTGAATATCACTATAATCAGATAAGGCATAGCCATATCACTGGAAAGTATGAAAACAACTAAAAATGTTTTGTTGTCTTTTTGGTCAACTGAAAGACATACTTTTGAGATTTTCAAGAAATGGGGGTCAGTGACATCCAGTGCCAAATCCAAGAAGGTGTGATGGCAGCATCACTTTATGGAGCTACATTTTTTAAAATTCAAATACCCCAGGCTCTTATTTACTTTTAGATAATTTGCTATAATTACAGGGTAAGTTGCCTGCCAGGTGCAGGTTAGTGCCATGTATGTATATATATAGCCTTGAGCTCAGCAGGTGGATGAGAAAGAGGAAAACAGGGAAACCAAGATCAAAACATTTACTGCATCTTGGCAACCTGGGTATGCTCAGACCCCTGAGATGACTTTGAAGTTGGTTCTTCAAAAGCTAGAGAGATATAATTGGCTTCTAAATAGATGCACTAATAAGAGCAACTTGAGTTGTCAGTCATAATCATAAATCCCATTGTTTTGATACGTATGTTAAAGTTCAAAATGTTGCAATCATCCAATAAATTATTTTAAAATCCATCTACTCCTTTGCAATTCAGTCTTTAAAGTGAGAGTTAGAATAAATGTTTATGAAATAGCCTTTACCTTAACAAGTACCTTAAAAGAAGGGGCCTCTGCAAAAGCATAATCTTCGGGTAAAAGAATCAAGAATTTGGGTATTGGATGATGCCACTGTACATGGGAGTTTCAATGTAAAACTATTCTCCCTCCATCCCCGCCCCCAAAGTAAAGCTGTTTCAAACGAATGTCTGGAGATGTGAGCAGAGTGCTGTGCCTAGTCACATATGGCAATTCTGTGTCAGAACATGTGTTTAATTGCACACAGCATGTTCCTAGGCACTATTCTTTTTTCCCTTTTGTCTTATTATTACAATCTTAAGACAAAGGGATGAGTTAAAGAAACTAACCTTAAGAATTATTTCTTATATCCCAGCTGTTGACATTCGTGTTAAAATATGTTGTCTTTCTAATCATTATAGAGATCGTGTCGTGGAGGTATGAGACTCTCCTTCTCCATCTTGGCTGTTGTGGTGAGTGCTGCAGCACACAGGCAGTGTTGGTTTTTCTACCCACCAGCACTAACCATTAGAAAATGCAATTTTTTAAAAAAAGAACTCCACTCACAGGGGCCACACAACTATAAAGTACTCAAGAATCAACTAAAATATACCAGAACTTTATACTATAAAAGTATACTGAAGGAAGTGAGAGAATGTTTGGATAAATGGAAACAAGAGTTACAAATGTAAGGACTCAATATTATAACGATAAAAGTTCCCAAAGGTATCTTCAAATACAATGCATTCCCAATCAAAATTCCCACAACATTTGTCATAGAAGAGTGTATGTGCAAAAATTGCAAAGATGATTTTCAAAATAGGATATTATGAAGTATTATAATGAAGATAATGTAATTGTGGCTTAAAATTAGATAAATAGAAACATGGAACAGACTAGAGGGTCCAGATGGGTGCACATATATTTAGTTACATATATGATTTTGTTAGAAAAACAATAAGAGTTTCAACTCCCTGTGGAAGGGATGAACAGCTCAGTAATGGTGTTGAGATAACTGATAATCCATTCACAAAAATAAATTTTTGATGGATTGAAGAACTGTGTCTTTATATGTGTATGTGTCTGTGCACATGTGAGCTACACACATTTACCCTGAAAAGTATTTAAATGTGTGCACAGGGAGGCTTATACAGGGAGATTCATGACATGATCATTTTAATAATGAAATAGCAGGAACAATATCCATTATTTCTAGAATTGTGAAACAAACTGATACACCCAAATACAGAATGCCATGCAATATATAAAAGAATGAAGTGCACTCATATGTAATCACATTGAAAGATCGCAGAATCAGAGAAAATTACAGCCTGTTCTCTCTTCTAGGATTTTTATGCTTTCAGGTCCTACATTTAGGTCTATAATCCACTTTGATTTCATTTTTGTGGATGGTGTTAAAAGGTGGTCCAATTTCATTTTTTTGCACGTAGCTGTCCAGTTTTCCCAGCACCATTTATTGAGGAGACTGTCTTTTCCCCATTGTATATTCTTGTCTCCTTTATCATAGATTAATTGACCATATAATCAGGACTTTATTTGCGGGCTCTCTATTCTCTTGCATTGATCTATGTGTCTGTTTTTGTGCCAGTACTTTACTTACTGTTTTGATTACTCAGCTTTGTAGCGTATCTTGAAATCTGGGATTGTGATACCTCCAGC
Source organism: Leptonychotes weddellii (assembly GCF_054177405.1). Lineage (NCBI taxonomy): Eukaryota > Metazoa > Chordata > Mammalia > Carnivora > Phocidae > Leptonychotes > Leptonychotes weddellii. Next base: position 3,004 of record NW_027754562.1, on the reverse strand, counting down.
TTTGTTCTCCTTTCTCAAGTTTGCTTTGGCTATTTGGGGTCTTCTCTGGTTATTGAGAGTGTAAATTGGTTCAGCAAGCACTGTAGAAAACAGTATGGAGATTCCTCAAAAAATTAAAAATAGAATTACCATATGATCCAATAATTCCACTATTGGGTATTTGCCCAAAGAACATGAAAACACTAATTTAAAAAGATATATGCATCCCTATGCTTATTGCAGCATTATTTACAATATCCAAGGTATGGAAGCAACCTAAGTGTCCGTCAATAAACTAATAGATAAGGAAGATGTGATATACATATCATGTATATATGTGTGTATATATATGTATGTATGTGTATATATATGTATATGTGTGTGTGTGTATATATATATAATGGAATATTACATAGCCATGAAAAGGATGAGATTCATGCCATTTGAGACAAACATGGATGGACTTAGAGGGTATTATGCTAAGTGAAATTAGTCAGACTGAGAAAGACTAATATCATATGATTTCACTCATAAGTGGAATCTTAAAAAAAAGAAAGCAAATGTATAATAAAACAAAAGCAGAATCAGACCTATAAATACAGAGAATAGACTGATAGTTGCCAGAGGGAAAGGGGGTGGGGGTTGGGCAAAATGGGTGAAGAGGAGTGGGAGATACAGGCTTCCAGTTACGGAATGAGTAAGTCATGTGGGAATAAAAGGTACAACATAATGAGAGTAGAACACAAGTTATAGGAAATGTTGAAGGAAATGTTCTATCATTTATATAAATTAATTTAATATATATCCATATACATCCATGTGAAGCAAGTAAATGTTTTAATATATATTATATAAATGTTTTAATATTTATTAATATATATTTTATGTATATAAATAATTGATAATTGACTATAATGTTTTCTTTCCTTTGGGGAGTGGACTGATCAGGGTTTTCAAGGCTGACTGGCAGAAAATTACTTTGTGCATCAAGTATTACATAAGGAGGCTATATTGTTTGTTCTTAAGTTTCCTAGGCAGAGTAATGAGAGGAGCGGACCTTATCAATCTCAGAAGAACCTTTGAAAATTAAAAGGTCAAGACATTGAGGGCTAATGAATGAAAGGAGTTATGGAGGCTAAAAATCCACTAATTTTCCATTACTTTCAGGTTAAATATTTTGGAAATATGAATATGAGGGGCAAGAAGAAAAGAAGAAAGTCTAAGCATTTAATCATATTCCTGAAAGGACCATAGATTGCTTTGGCATAATCATTCACAATCTATTTTCCTATGGGATTAGGACATGTATTAGTCTAATATTTAGAGAGAAGGCCAATTTCCATCTAAAGATGGAATCACACAAGTACACACAGTATACTATTTAGATGGGTCACAGAAGTATACAGAGGGGTTATACAAATCCTCTTTTGTTCTCCGAATAAGTGTCAACTAATGCTTCGCCCAATGTGTATGGTCAGAACATATTTTCTGATTGGCTGGAACCACATCTTTAGGTTAACATAAAGAGTTAAGATTCAGGAGTTATCTCCCCAACTACATAAGGACTAAAGAGAAGCCTGAACCCACCCCACCCTTCCACGTGATACATCACAGAAATTCTGATCCTATAGCATTCTCTTACTTGAATAATGTGAACTGCTATATATGGTGAGAAACATAGTTAAGAACTTCTGATGTCCTGTTGAATATTTATATGTTGTATAGATCTCACTGTTAAACTCATCCACTCAGTGGAGGCATTTGTCAGCTCTCCCGGTTAACCTTTGGGGAAGCTGATCCCTGAAAGGAAAGGAGTAAGAAAAATTGTAGCTCTGACATTCCAGATAAATAAGCTCCTAGCAGTTGAAAACCACTGAAGTTATACTCTGAAATACGGATCTGTCTTGAAGACTTAACTGCTGGATTGAGAAATGAACAAATACTGAAATACACTTAATCCTTCTCAAAAAACACCCAGTTTTAACAGCCATCTTTGGATCTTGTAGTGAGAAAACTTAAAAAATTTCAAGAAATGCTTCTTGGTGTTAAATGAAAAATAATCCTGTAGCCTGCATGCTGTGAATGTCTCGTTTGTTTTCTTGCAATAAAACAGCAAGAGGGTATTTGTTTTCAAACAGATCTTTCTCCATTCTTGCCTTCAGGATATCTGATGCTTAGTTTATTTCCCCATCAGTTTATCAGGTCATCAGAACTCTCTCTCTAACACGCTCCTCCCAAATTCTCACATTAAAGGGATAAGACAAACTAATTTTTGCCACATATATTCTCTGTCTGATTCATTGTCTAGCTGGTTTTTTAGCAAATAGTCTTGGAGGCTTTGCTGTCCTTTTGTAATACAGAGTCCTATGCAACACACTTGAGGCAGAGCCCTCAGCTCTGCTGATCCCGGCTTCTAGGAACATTTTTTGCCTGCCCTTTAAATCCTCCACTACAAAGCCTTTATTTTTCAAGAGAGTACATACAATGGATGACTCTTGCAATTTCCACTTGAACTTTTAATAAGCATCTAAAATAAAAATGTCAAACGCAGATCTCTTGCATCATGCTCTTCCAACCCCTGTCAAGCCTGCTCCTACCCCCCCACCCCCACACCAACCACCCTCCTCCCTCTCTGCCCCCCAGCCTAAGGAGACTCCGGCCGATATCCTTGGAGTCATCCTTGATCCTTCTCTTTCTTTCAAGCCCCATATCCAGTTATTAGGAAATCTTGTCATCAAAATATTCCTGTGATCTCATCCCTCCTCACCAACTCCACTGCAGGTCTGAGCCTCTACTCTCTCTCAGCTGGGCCCGTGCGTGCACTGACCTCCTCACTGGTCTCCCTGTTCCTACACTCAACCTTTTGGAGTCTATTCTCTAAACAACTGCTTGAGAGCCTCCCTTTTTTTTTTTTTTTTAATTCTTATGTTAATCCCCATACATTACATCATTAGTTTTAGATGAAGTGTTCCATGATTCATTGTTTGTGCATAACACCCAGTGCTCCATGCAGAATGTGCCCTCC
>NW_027754561.1:0-301 GCF_054177405.1 Leptonychotes weddellii | reverse complement strand
AACATTATAAAAATTATAAATTCAACCTAAGAACAAATGTCTAAAGAGGCCACAAAAGTGAGCTGCTTGATAGCCATCACTTCATGTGTATCAAGGACAGAAGAAAAACAAACACAAAAGCCACCTGTCTATTTAACTTTTTTAAAGTTTTTGCTTTGTGATGCTTGCCCGAATGCACTTGCTGTAAAAACAGTTAACAGACTTGAGAGCTTTGTGGAGGGTGAGCCCAGTCTGCCCCAAGTGATGTGGCTCGTGCTCGGTAAGACGAGCGGCAAATGTTCACTCCAAGCCCGAGTTCAAG
>NW_027754560.1:0-301 GCF_054177405.1 Leptonychotes weddellii | reverse complement strand
TAAGTGGCAGCAGCTGCTGAGACCTTACTTGTACTTTCATCAAAAGACCAAAGCATGAGCAGGACATGTGGGGAAAATGTACAGACAGCTATCACACACAGTATGACACATATTTGGGAAATGGCCATTTGCCAGAATTTTAAATGGACTTTGGGGGAGGAAATTTGGGGAAATTCTTGCTGAAAATCATTTTTCTGATACGAGAAACAAAATGAAACTCCAGAATATCATTTTGTTTTCTGGTCAGGGTCAAAATGTATAAGGCCAGTGACAAACTTAGAATCTTTCTTTGATGTCGGGG
>NW_027754559.1:0-301 GCF_054177405.1 Leptonychotes weddellii | reverse complement strand
ACCCATTGGAGAGAGGTAACAGTAAAATTACATAAGAAACTGTTTGTTAAACAATTTCTGCAGAGTTTTATAGACCAGAATATTGGTATTTTCAAAGAATGCATTTTTATTTAGACCCTTTTGATTGTTTTGTTTTGTCTCAGCATTGGTGTTGCATTTGTTCTCATTGCTCTGTATTGCCTACATGTCCAAAGAATAATGGTGTCTCTTCTTCACTTTTCCCCTCATGTAATATAAACCAAATTAACCAATGCAAAATGTGTATAATGCATATGTGAACCTATTTTTTTCCTCCGTGACC
>NW_027754558.1:0-301 GCF_054177405.1 Leptonychotes weddellii | reverse complement strand
AAAACTTTATAAAAATTGGCAGCAAGGCTGCTGGCCATAATTTGCCCACCACTGGCATAGATCATGTTTCTTCAGCCCCGCCAATGATTCTGTGAGCAATACGCATCCCTTTCTGCTAGAGTAGATTATGTTGTCTGCCGCTAAGAATCCTGAATAATAAAACTTGAATAGGGCGCCTGGGTGGCTCAGATGGTTAAGCGTCTGCCTTCGGCTCAGGTCATGATCTCAGGGTCCTGGGATCGAGTCCCGCATTGGGCTCCCTGCTCCTTGGGAGCCTGCTTCTCCCTCTGCCTCTCTCTCT
>NW_027754557.1:0-301 GCF_054177405.1 Leptonychotes weddellii | reverse complement strand
TTGGTGGCTCAGATGGTTAAGCGTCTGCCTTTGGCTCAGATCATGATCCCAGGGTCCTGGGATCGAGTCCCAAATCGGGCTTCCTGCTCCTTGGGAGCCTGTTTCTCCCTCTGTTTCTCTCTGTCTCTCATGAATAAATAAATAAAATCTTAAAAAAAAAATTCTGTCATCATTTGTTTCCCTCTCTTTTACCCCTCCCGAATGTTCATCCGTTTTGTTTCTTATATTCCACATATGAGTGAAATAATATGGAATTTGTCTTTCTCTGATTGCCTTCTTTTAATTGGCATAATACACTCTA
>NW_027754556.1:0-301 GCF_054177405.1 Leptonychotes weddellii | reverse complement strand
TGTTCTGGTCCCCAAGCACGCAGCCTTCCATATGATGCTCAGCCCACCTCCACGCTTCTCCACCCTTACGCAAGCCAGCTCATGTGGCCTTCAGCTTGGGCCCTGGGTGGTCACCACTGGGCGTGACTCACTGGTAGAAAGAACACAGGCGTCCCGTTCAGTGGTTGCTGCTCGGCGGCTCTGTGGCCTTGGCCAAGCCCCCACCCCTCTCTGTGCTGCTGTTTCCTGTTTCGACTATGTGGTCCCTGGGCTGCACAGAAGCGGGTGACCTGGATCAAACCCCATCTCAGCCACTGAGCCC
>NW_027754555.1:0-301 GCF_054177405.1 Leptonychotes weddellii | reverse complement strand
ATGACCTGAGCTGAAATCAAGAGTCAGATGCTCACCCAGGCGCCCCTATGATCAACTGATTTTCAACAAGGGTGCCAAGATTATTCAATGGAGAAAGACTAGTGTCTTCAACAAATGGTGGTGGGACAACTGAATATTCACATGCAAAAGGATGAAGTTGGACCCCTACCTCACACCATATACAAATATTAACTCAGAATGGATTAAAGACCTAAAAGTAAGAGCTAAACTATAAAACTTTTGAAAGAAAATATAGGAGTAAATCTTGGTGACTTTGGGTTAGGCAAAACCTTGTTAAATA
>NW_027754554.1:0-301 GCF_054177405.1 Leptonychotes weddellii | reverse complement strand
CTCTGGGTCACCTTCCTCAAAGCTCCTGCCAACTTCCATATAAACACTTCCCTTATTACTGCGCTTACACAGTACACAGTTCACCTCTGCATGACACTGGTTTGCACGGGGCGTGTGCACCTGGATGCGGACTTTTCTACAGTAAGTACTGTCCACGCACTTTCTCTTCTTTATGATTTCTACTATTTTCTCTACCTTCATTCATTGTAAGAACACAGTATATAATACATGTAACATGCAAATGTGTGAAGCGACAGTTCATGTTATCAGTAAGGCTTCCAGTCACCAGGAGGCTGTTAGT
>NW_027754553.1:0-301 GCF_054177405.1 Leptonychotes weddellii | reverse complement strand
TGATCACTCCTCAGGATGGCCAGAACTTGTACATCAGGCTGGAAGTGTCAGAAGAAACGTGATTATCTTCATGCCATTGGTAGCTGGGGACTCATGTTGCTGAAGGGAAAAGACCAGTTCCTCTACTCTTGCATTAAAGGGCTTTAGTATGGTGCTCCACTGTAAATATGGGACAGGTGACCTTTGCCTGCCTACTGGGTGGGTCAGAGCTCTGGACACACAGACACCATATATGAGGGCACTGTTTCTTTCCTGGACACGGGAGAACAAGGACTGGGCAGTTTGGAGTGATTATTATTCC
>NW_027754552.1:0-301 GCF_054177405.1 Leptonychotes weddellii | reverse complement strand
GTGGGGGTTGGGAGCAGAGGGAGAAGGAGACAGAATCCCAAGCAGGCTCCACGCTGAGCGAACCTAATGCCGGGCTCGATCTCATAGCCCTGAGATCACTACCTGAGCCGAAATCAAGAGTCGGTCCCTTAACCAACTGAGCCATCCAGGTGCCCCCACATTTTTAGATTCTTAAACAATATCCACAGTCATTTTGTTCTATCATGATAGAACAAAGTCACAGTTTGTTGTTCATAATTGTCCCAGTCTATTCAAGGTGCTATATTAAACTACCATAGATTGGATGGCTTAAACAACAAAC
>NW_027754551.1:0-4280 GCF_054177405.1 Leptonychotes weddellii | reverse complement strand
GACGCTGTTGAGGTAAGGGATCTTGAACTGGGAACACATGTGTATCTTAGAAGTGACGAGCTAGGATTTTTAAAAGTACAACGGTTAATACATCTTGTGTGAAAAGAATGGTTGACCCCCATCTGTTTCAAAATATTCCAGCCAGACCCAGCCCGGCCCCTTGCATCCAGTGTGCATTTAAGTCATATTGGTCAAATAAAAAACAAAACTTTGTTAACACTGCCAGAAGAAAATCTTACGCCACCAGCTTCTTTCTACTTAAAATTTTGATCAGTTTCCCAATTCAGTACCACAGATAGTTCTTGACAGCTTCCAGATGTGCAAAGGAGGCAACATGTTTCTGCCTTTAATCTGCTGCTTAATACTAGATAATGTACATTCTATTATTTTTCATAAATATCCTCAAATTAATAGAGACAATTCCTCATTGCTTCCCTGCCACTTGTACTTATGCTTGTCTAGGAACTATAGAAAGAGTTCGCTCCCTGAGAGGAAAAAATCCACCCCTCTAAAATAACACAGAAGTCTGAGCAGATAAGAGTCATGAGTGGCTGGAGAAAGTGAGATAAACTTTTAGAAACATAACGGATCCTTAGTGACTTACTAACAGTGGAATCTTTTTCAAATGCATGTTAATTGATTTTTCAAAGAGCCCCTTTAAGTTTGCTAACTTAGAATTACAGGGGCCACCTTTTCCTTATGGTGTAGCACAAAGTCTGTTTGCTATTTGTCCTCTGTGGATACAAGGTGACACTCCGAAGGGATCTGAGGTCATAATCATCGCGAAAGTAAGTTCTATCATTCTGATGTGATGAGAGACTGGTCTGTGGGGGCTGCCCCACTACCCGGTCACTGCTCTCCAAACTTCCTGCGAGACAGTTCTCATAAGTCGTCTCAGAATACTATAACATTCTGAGTCTGTGGTCTTTTTGTCCCACAGCAAAACACAGCACAGGCAGACCTACCTTTTGTCGTATGGAAACTGTGCAGAGGACTCTAGTCAATATCTCCATTCTTTTCCTCACATAGGCTCGTGGGGGGCGGAGGGGCGGCGGGGAAGGTTTCTCACCCTGTGAGAAACCATCAATAATGGCCTCCAGACTGGGTTCTCTTGTTTCCTGTTAAATATCAGAAAGTCAGAGCTTCTATCTGGTCTCTCTCATGACCGGTCCCCCTATGAATAGTTCTCAACTGTGCTGGAGCAGGAGGGTGCGGGTGCCGGGGGTGGGGCATCCCTGACCCACTAGCCACGACCTGGGGCCCCACTTCTATGAGAAGATGCATGCCTTCTCCTCAGGCACCAAGGGAAGTTTCACCTTGTCGTCCACCAAGAAACCACCCCACAAAATTGTCCAGGTGGGTCAGACTATACTGAAATATTTGGAAGAAACTCAAGGAAATTCAATGTAGAGGGGTATAATTAAAACTATGTCCAGAAAATTAAATTCCTCACAAAGGCCACCCCCAACTCCTAATTTAGATTTCCCGTTCACCTCATATCCCCTCTGCCTTCCATCCAAAACACCAAAGTCTTCTACTTGTAGGGATTGATCTTACTCCAGTATCCCCTGCCCTCTGCTTGCTGTACATTTTCCACAGTCTGCATCTAGAATACCTCGGAGTGTGTGAGGACTGCTGGGGTTTGTGATTCAGCAGGATATTCAGTGATACCCATCTTTCACCCCCAACCCTTCAGGGTAGACCCTGCAGTTGTAATTTTCAGACACTCCACGCTCTTCCCTCAACAGTCTAGCACAGAACACATGGAGAAAGGATAGTTCTGAGACAATATAGTATAAATCTCAAAGGAGGGAGAGAACGTGTCTCCCAATTGTCTCAAGCTTTCCAAGGTACCTCCCTCTCACAATATAGCCAATAGCCATACTACACAAAGTAGCTTTAGTTCTTTCTCTTTGTTCCCTGCTTTCCAAAAGGGGCATAATTTGATTAGATAATGCCCTAAGTCTTGCAAATTTGAAAGTCAAAGTTTTCAAATTTGCAACACAAAAATGTGGCTACATTTTTATTCCAATATCTTCTCTATATTTTCTGAGGATGTGTTTGGGAGGAGTGTTGAAAGCAGATAATTTTATCAGTCTAGGTACAGGTTGGGTAGTTAGACCATATTATTGCCCTTTTAAAAGTTTCTGTTACTGTTCTGTCAGAATATGAAGAGAACAAAAGAAAGGGGGTGTTTGTAAAATAGCTACAAAGATGTCATTCTATATTGTGTATGGGGTATTTTCTATACAATTATGTAAATTATACACACATGAATTATGTGCATCACAATTACATGTATATTTATGTATATATATGTGTGTGTGTATGTGTATAAGTATATATGTGTATGGTACTATATAGCTGTTCAAGAATATAAGCCCTTTGTAATTCAAAGTATACCAGCCTGGGGTAGATCCCTCACTTGGCATAATTGCACTGATTCCTGAAAGAATAATGTAGGAGCCCTAATTTCTAGGAAACAGCAGCTTTTCTGAGCTTTTCTGCAAATTCTGTAAGAGTGGGAGCCTTCTGCTCAGTAACTGAGCCCTATGAGCAAAGGTTTCCATGAATGGTGCAACATGGCTTCTTTATTTGGGGCCTGTGAGCTTGCACTGTGTTTAATCTGGGATGCTGACCCATCTGGGCTTGTCTGGAGGACTGGTGTTAAGGATTGGTCAGGAGTCTGAATCATTGAAGAGCCTGTGGAAGGAGGATAATTATCCTCATGGAAGTTGGAGAGAGGGGCATTATGCTTAGGAAAGAAAGTCAGAGTAAAAAAGGACATTGCCTCCAGGCCCTATGGGAGGGGCAATTTTAAATCAGAGGAGAAGCAGGTGCTCAATTCCAGCAACCTCAAAATGCCAGTTCAGGGCCTCTGAGCTGCAGACACTAAAATTGGGATTGAGCATGCAAGGCAATTACTGGAAAAAGTGCCTGTGAAGGATAAAGGCCAAGTGACCAGAAGTAGATGGGTGCTTTCAGATGGCAATTTAGGTCCATCACTTGTCAGTGGGGAGAGGGAAGGAAGGGTTATGTAGGAAGAGCACCGGTCCACAGCGCAGTTCCCAAAAACCTTCTGGCCATGATGGCACCAAGTCCCCAAGTCTAAGTTGCCTACTAGAGGAGTCCTGCGCCAGGCAGGAATGGGCAGGCCTCATTCTCTGCTCATGTTGGCTGGGAGCAGCCATGGGCAAGTGTAGCCTCACCATTCACAAGGTTGTCAGTCACACATGCTCCTTGCAGTTTCTCTTAAAAGGTGACATGAGTGGGGCACTCCACAGCCAATACGTAACCACTTCTTAAACTTGTTCAGGGAACAGCTTCACAAGTTTCCCGTGGGCCTCTCTTCCTGAGGGGAAACAGAAGAGGAAGACTGGTGGGATGAATTACCATTTGATGCAGGATAGACCTGGTACTCACCTTGTCCCTCATCTATAGTCCACTCTACATTTCCTTCACCCTCATCTCTCACCTCATAGTCTTGGGTCAACTTATTGGTGGTTTGATCTAAACCTTCACTTCTGAGGGCCTATGCCCTTGGTAATCAGACCCTTCTGATTGCTGCACATATTGGTTCAGTTACAATGAGACAAAAGTGTACCAAGGGTATCCACACATATTCCCCCCTGCCCGTATTTTATGAATGCAGCTCTGAGACCTTCTGATAATTAGGGTCAATACTCCTGCCAAGACAAAGACTCCTCTTCTCACCTATTGTCCTTGGATGTAAGCAGTTCAAAGTGCCCTGGTGACAGATATAGATTACAGGCTTTCTGCCCTGGCAAGAGTACAGCCCCATTGGGAACAGGACCTCCAGCCCTGCAGAACCCAGAGTTGAGGGGATAGAAGTACGAAGTCCCACCATGGGTCACTGGCCACCACTGTTTCCACACTCCACTTCTGTTACCACCTGTGTCAGTTTGAGTCCTCAAAAAAAAAAAAAAAAAAAACAGAAACAAAATTAGACATACAAGAGCTTTACTGGGGAAAATGCCTGTAAAGGGGAGAGGGCAGAGGAGGCAGGAAGAGACTTCAGATCACAAAGCAAGTCTAACATTTTTGAAGAGAGAGAGGGTGATGGAAATGTTCTGTGCATTGATATACATTCATCAAAGCTGATAGAATGATAATTTAGGAACTGAGCAGTTTGCTGTATATAAATTATACCTCAGTAAAAATATTTTTAAAATATGAGATCTACTTATAACAAAACTATACAATGGTAGAAGACAATATGGATGAAGTCCTATATATTCTGGGCATAGAAAAAACTTTCT
>NW_027754550.1:0-301 GCF_054177405.1 Leptonychotes weddellii | reverse complement strand
ACCCACAACACTGTGAGGTTGTAGATTGTATGATTGGAACCAGCTTTTTCTTCCCTTTTTATCATATCACGAGTAGTACCTCCCCCCACCCCGTGAAGAACGAAGTGTTTACAAACTTGGATAATGAGAAGATGTTCCACTCTGGATCCTTATCGCCTGGCCGGGTGTTGATCTTTGCAGCGTTGGTCTAACCCAGTGGTATTGTGTACAGCACAGTGTTCTTAAGGCAGGAGCAACAGACTCACCAGAGGACTGTGTAGAACGTGGCTTCACCATTGCTTCTGGTAAAACTACTGTATAG
>NW_027754549.1:0-301 GCF_054177405.1 Leptonychotes weddellii | reverse complement strand
GAAGGAAGGATGAGTCAGTTGGCTGGCAACATGAAGACTGGGAAAAACAAAGCCCAAGAGTTAAGTCATTCTGATGGTAGACGTTCCATTGATTCCTGCTGCTGAGGGGCTTCCTAGAGCCACCCTAAATAAGAGCTCCCTGACTCCATCTCCCTGAGGCTGATGCCCCACATTTCCCATGAGGCTGGGGTGGGGGGTGGGGGTATCTTCCTATGGGTTCCCAAATAGTCCTGGCCTCATGGTGGAGGTTCTTGTTCTACCCATTTCTATTTCCACTCTTAAAATAAGCTGTTTTACTTGG
>NW_027754548.1:0-301 GCF_054177405.1 Leptonychotes weddellii | reverse complement strand
CTGGATTATCTCAGTGGGCCCTAAATATAATCACAAATGTCCTTATCAGAGGAAGGGACAGGGAGAGTTTACGACAGAAGAAGTGCATGTGATGCCAGAAGCAGAGAGAAGCAGTGTCAGGAAGATAGAAGATATGCTATACTACTGGCTTTGAAGGAGATATGATGCTATAGAAGAAGATGCTATAGATAGAAGATGCTATACCACTGGAAAGAAGGAGCTATGAGTCCAAGGAAATAGATTTTCCCCTGAATCCTCCAGAAGAAACCAGTCTTGCTGACACCTTGATATTGGCCCCATA
>NW_027754547.1:0-301 GCF_054177405.1 Leptonychotes weddellii | reverse complement strand
GCCAGAAGAGAAAAACATGCAGTATGGTTGAATTTATATAAAATTCAAAAAGTAAAACTAAACTCTATTTGTTTTGGATGTATATACAACTAAAGCAAGGAAATTATTATAAATTAAGGATAAGGATTACTTATAAATAAGAGGAAGGAATTTATAATTGGAATGAAATAGACAGGAAGTTTCTGGGGGTGCTTTTTATGATTTTTAATCTGCGTTATGCACAGGTATTTGTTTTGTAACCATTTATTAAATAGTATCTATAATTTTTACACATTTCCAAATGTGTTACACTTCATACCTT
>NW_027754546.1:0-301 GCF_054177405.1 Leptonychotes weddellii | reverse complement strand
GCTTCCCGCTGAGCTGGGAGCCTGATGTGGGACTTGATCCCAGGACCCTGGGATCATGAACTAAGCCGAAGGCAGTCGCTTAACCAACTGAGCCACCCAGGTGCCCCCTTCTTTAAATGATAGAAATCTTGATAGGGAAATATTTCTGAAGAGCAGACACCAATAGAAAACCATAGAAGGAATAGTTCTGCTCTTTACAAATCCCTTACTGATCAGGAGGTTACATATTTGGAAGGAGAGACCTGAGGGAGGCAAGCACCCAACACACTCCTGGCTCTTTGAGAAGCTATAATCAATTCAA
>NW_027754545.1:0-301 GCF_054177405.1 Leptonychotes weddellii | reverse complement strand
GCCCGAGAAAAGGACCATGTCTCACCTGTTAACTCTTTCTTTTCAGGAATCTTCCCTGTCCCAGTGGCTTTTGGGTCCCTAAAAATTAAGGGAACATCTGCTTGCTATAAACCCTAGCACATGCTCTGTGGAGCCTTCACCATTGATTGTGTAGCTGTCCATCAGAATGGCCACCCCCTCTTCGTGACAGATTAAGAGGCTCCCCTCAGAAGAAACCATTCTGTTTTTTCAACGAAATAATCTATCTTTTTTTAAAATTTTTTTATTGTTATGTTAATCCCCATACATTACATCATTAGTT
>NW_027754544.1:0-301 GCF_054177405.1 Leptonychotes weddellii | reverse complement strand
TTCCAGGAGCTCAAGGCCCAGCATGGGCTGTGGTGCAGAGAAGGCCTTAGAGAGCATTTGTTGAATGAATAAATGGAAAGAATGTGAATGAGGTGGGAGATTGACACCCTGATATTTGGAGCTCACCAAAGCACTGCAAATCCTTTATTATTATTGTTTTCTGATTATAAAAGTAATGTGTGCTCTCTATAAGAAAAACCAAACACTACATATATAATGAAAGAGCTCTAAAACCTCATCCTCTATACTCTAGAAATAATCAAGACATCTCTAGAATCTAGAAATAACTATGTAGAGTCCA
>NW_027754543.1:0-301 GCF_054177405.1 Leptonychotes weddellii | reverse complement strand
ACCCTCCGGGAGGAGCTGCTGGCCGGGCTCACGCGGCCACAAGGCTCACGCTGCCTGCCGGGCTCCCCAGCGGCCAGAGCAGGACAGTAGCCCCAGCCCAGCAGAGCTGTGCAGGGCACACAGGCAGAAGGGAGCTGGGGCCCAGAGCCCGAGAGCTCCATGAGGACGTCCCACTTCAAACCGATCTACTTTTCAGGAATGCAGAAGTATCCACAGATGCAAGGAAACTATATGGTGCAGACAGCACACGAAAGATCCAAACTAGATTAGGAGCGTGTTTGCCCAGGGATGGATGGGAGGA
>NW_027754542.1:0-301 GCF_054177405.1 Leptonychotes weddellii | reverse complement strand
GAGGGGGAGCGAGTTTATTAAATGGCCCGTAGTTTCCACTTGGGCTTCTCCCAGAGAATGCCAAGTTAAAACAAGCACCGTCAAAGAAGCAAAACATCTGTTTCCATCTGGAAGAAGCCAGATTTTAAAGGCGTGACATTAAAAGTGATTTATCTAATCATAAAGATAAAGCAAAATAAAATGCAGCCGGCACCCTTGGCTTGGAGTAATTAGAAATATATGGCTGTCAGGGGGAAGAGCAGTTGGCAAAGTGTCTTACGTAAAATATTGTTTTATGAAGTGTGAAGAGAAAAAGAAGAGG
>NW_027754541.1:0-4280 GCF_054177405.1 Leptonychotes weddellii | reverse complement strand
TCAGCCTGGACTTAACTTCCTCTTCATCATGACACCTGAATCACCGGCATTCTTCACTTCCAAAGAAGCCAATGCAGTTTAACAAATTTAATCCCTCATTTGCATTAACCGGACCAATCCCAGTTAACCTAGTTTCAATCCCTGTTTTGCATAAAGGACCTAAAAATGAATTGCACTTACGAACTTCTGTGTTTATAACTCTGCCCCCTCATTGTCTTCCTCAGAGCACATTCAGGTTTCTACCTGAATCTGTGTCTCCTGAATTGCTACTCTAATTGCCCAAATAAATGCCTGTTTGCTTAAGTTTTCAGTGAATTCTTTCTTGGTGGACAACCTCCAGGTGGTTTTGAGTCTAACCTCCTTGGAGTTCACTGAACTTCTTGGCACTGGGTCTTTATAATTTTCATCAGGTTTGAGTATTTTCCAGCCACTATTTCTTCATGTATTTTCCTGCCTTCTAATCTCCTTTTCTGGGACTCCAAATAAATTGATATTTTCCACAGGTTACTGAGGCTCTGTTGATTTTTTTCAGCCTTTTTTCTCTGAGTTTCAGTTGGATAGACTCTATTTTTTATATACTAAAGTTCACTGATGTTTTTATTTTATAGTATCTAATCTGCTATTAATCTCATCCAGTAAGTGTATTAGGTATTGTATTATTCTGCTCCAGAAATTCTATTTGGTTCTTTTTTATAGTTTATAATTCTCTTATTATTTTCATGTTTTCATTATACCTTTAAGCATATTAATAATAGTTGTTTTAAAGTTTTTTACTGCTTTAGTATCTTTTATTGGATGTTGGTCATTGTTAATTTTACATTCTTGAATACTAGATTTGTTTCAGCTTTTAAATAGTGTTAGACATTGTTCTGCCAGGCAGTTAATTTGCTTGTAATGTTGATCTTTTCAAGGTTTCTTTTTCATCTTTGTTATGAAAAGTCTAGCCTATGTTAGGGACAGTTTTGCCATACTTCTAAATTATGACCTTTCTGGGGTTTCTCTGGAAATGTCCTAGGTTTTAAATGAGGACTTTCTACTCTAGCTGGTCAGAATTTTAACATCTCCCAGCCCTGTGTGCACTATGGGAATTCTCAGTTAATAACTACCCAATTATCTTTTCCTGGCCTCACTGGTTTCTACCTATAAATCTCTGGATTTGTATTCAGCATCAGACCCAAGGGACTCATATGCAGATTTTTGGAACTCTTTCTCCGCATAGCTTTCTCCTTTCCTGTACTCTGTCCTGCAGATGGCAGCTATCTCATCCCTTCTCCACACTGTGATCTCAGTCTCCTGAAATCAGAGGGATCATTCTGTTCATCCTAGGATTCCCATCCCTTTTCCTCTGGCAGGAAACCAAAGTGATTTTAGGACTCACCTTATTTGTTTCCCTTCTCGGGGATCAGAGTTCTGGGATGCCTATTATCCAGTGTTTTTAAAAATTGTTATTCCAGGGGTGCCTGGGTGGCTCAGTCGGTTAAGCATCTGCCTTCAGCTCAGATCACGATCCCAGGGTCCTGGGATTGAGCCCCACGTGGGGCTCCCTGCTCAGTGGGAAGCCTACTTCTCCCTCTTCTCCCTGCTCATGGTCACTCTCACTCTCTCTCTCAAATAAAATAAAAAATCTTTAAAAAATGTTATTCCATATTTTTTTCCAGTTTTCTACTTGTTTAAAGTTAGAGGGCTCAGCTGGTCCCAACTTCTCCATCAAGTCCAGATGTCAAAAGCCATCTCATTTTCTTTTTATACTGCAAAAAATAGAGCTTCCAACCATCAACAGCCTCAAAAGAAACTTCTTACAAAAGGTGTACAAGAATTGTATCTCTAGCACATGAATTTCAGGAACTGATGCTATACAATCATGAGACAATTAATCTTTCAGAGAAAGTTCAGGAGAAGAGCAGCTATTTTGGAGTTCTTTGCTGCCAGCAGGGAATCACAAATGATTGATTTTTTTTTTCCTGCCTGTAACTATTTTTGGCTTAGGTCACTGAATCCAGGCCCTTTTTTGTCAGAACTTTTTCTTCAGCTAGTGGAGCAGTATATTCCACAGTTTGCCAGTTGGGGTAAGTTGCTGACAGGTACTGTCATTTAGTTTGCAACTTTGGTGATGGCACAGGAAAAAAAATCCCTCACCTAGGTTAACCAGATGGAATTCCCAAAGTCAGGAGAAACAGAGAAGACATAATGAACTGAAGATGAATTTATTCCCTCATTGTTTCTGTCTTAGTGAAGAAATGCCATAGGAGGTGTTGGCAGAAGTTTGACATAAAAGAGTGGAGTATAATCATTTCCTTCTCTTGGCATAGGGTAGAGCAACTGGCTGCTCTTGGAAAAGGGAGAGAAGTTTCAGGGAAAAGCAACAAAAATAATCAGGGAATAAAAGCAAACAAACAAAAAAAGAATCCGTGGGGGGAAAAAAGGTTTATGAACTGGCATTGCTTATACTATGAAAAACACTAAGATGTCTTCACATACAGATTAGTTTGCATTTATGGAACACATTAAAACCCGTTCACAAAATACTGCCATATTATCTGATGTTATCTTCATAATAACCTGTGAGTGCAGGGTCTTATTTCTATTTTATAGAGACATAGACTAAGGAGCAGAATTTAAGGAATTTGACTCAACTCACAAAGCCAGTTGATGACAGAGACAAAACCAAACAAATAAATAAACAAAAACAATGACAACAATAACAAAACATGGCTGTTCCAGTTCATTCAACAAGAGTATTTTGGCTAGTTGTTCTTCAACTCCATAAAGGATGCCACAAGGGAAATTAATTTTAATAAACAAAATCAGAAGCACAACATCACAACAGACTCCAGAGTTTCCTGGCATTTTCTGGACTTCCAGGTAAAGTTGGAAGACTGAATATACATACCAACTTCTACTACCTATCAAAAATCCACTAAAATAGTAAAGGGATTTTTTTTAAAGGCACAAATCCACAAAAACATGGATACATGAGATGAAACAAAAACAAATTTTGGGAGAATATAAAGCAAAAGGAAAAAAAAGAAATGACTTAGGAGGCTTAAGAAAACTGAATCCTCAGCTACGGCAAAAGAAGCAGAAATTGTATCAGATAGTACTGAAAATGTGGGTAAAGGAATAAGGGCTTTAAAAATGTAAATTATGGGGGCACCTGGATAGCTCAATCAGTTAAACCTCAGACTCTTGATTTCGGCTCAGGTCATGATTTCAGGGTTGTAAGATCCAGCTCCACTTCCAGCTTTGCACTTGGTCATAGAGATTCTCTCTCTCCCTCTCCCTCCACCCTCCCCCATGAGGGCTCTCTCTCTCTCAAGAAATAAAGAAGAAAAAAGGAAATTATCTGAACATCTTGTAGGTCTCAAATCCCCAACCCACTGAGAATAGTCAGAAAACTAGCAATGCTCTGTTCCAACAAAAGACTGGAGATCTTGTCTTTAAAGAATGGAAGATAGAAATTAAAAAAAAAAGTAACTTAGAGGCGCCTCCCTTCTGGACTGAAGTCACTGAGAACAGCTGACCTCAAGGGACACTTAACTAAAAGCAGAGGATATCTCTACCCCACTGGGCTCACATGTTGCTCTCAGCCAGCTTTCACCCTCCAGGAAGGGGACTGAAGACTCTTTTCTGCAGGATCTCCCCAGCCCTGGAGGATATAAGCATCAAAATTTCCCCATTCAAAAGGCCTAGTCAAAGCAACCTGCAAGGGAGTGCAGTTGACAAGCCATACTCATGTTTTCATATTTTCAATTAGCTTTTTAGTTCCCTCTTAAAACTAAGCAGAAAGCCACAGAAAAACACACTTGTAAGGAAAGCTTCTTCCAATATGTGTTTTTTCTACCACCACCAAGCAATTCTCCAATTCTCAGGAAATGCTGACTGGGTATCCTACAATTTAACTCAATTTTGACACTATCCACCTGGAGATAGCATCAGATCCCACAGGTTAATGACTCACTCCTAGAAGACTGCCCCCCTCCACTTCAGACTCTTATCACAAGTCAAAGTTTTCACCTTCTGACCCACTGGCTATAAATCAGAAATTCCCACAGCTCCCTCCTTGGAGTCAATTCGTAAAAGCTGCTCACAGAACTCAGAAAAACATTTGCTTATATTTACCAGCTTCTTATAAAGGATATTATTAAGGATACAGATGAACAACCAGATGGAGAAGTACATAGGGTGAAGTCCAGAAGAGTCCCTAGAGCAAGTTTCTGTCCCTATGGAACTGGGGTGTACCACCCTCCCAGTATATGGATGAGTTCACCAACCTAGAATCT
>NW_027754540.1:0-301 GCF_054177405.1 Leptonychotes weddellii | reverse complement strand
ATTCTAGCAAGGGACCAAATAATGGTCAAAGCGCTGAGGTCTCTAATGGTCTTGTTGGAACCAGGAGCAAATTTAGAACATATGGAAGGTTCAATGGACTTATATAAAGGGGTTATTAGTGGTTTTAAAAACTGTGTTCTCAGAAATCTTTGTCTCTGTTATAGATGCCAGAGAAAGGATGAGAGAAGGTACAGAGGCACGTATGATGGAGTTTTGAGATTCTATTCTTGCTTTACACAGAGCAGCTCTTGCTCATCAATTTCATTATGGGGCTTTGTCATTATTTAAAGAGAGGATTCAT
>NW_027754539.1:0-301 GCF_054177405.1 Leptonychotes weddellii | reverse complement strand
TGTTCTGGTCCCCAAGCACGCAGCCTTCCATATGATGCTCAGCCCACCTCCACGCTTCTCCACCCTTACGCAAGCCAGCTCATGTGGCCTTCAGCTTGGGCCCTGGGTGGTCACCACTGGGCGTGACTCACTGGTAGAAAGAACACAGGCGTCCCGTTCAGTGGTTGCTGCTCGGCGGCTCTGTGGCCTTGGCCAAGCCTCCACCCCTCTCTGTGCTGCTGTTTCCTGTTTCGACTATGTGGTCCCTGGGCTGCACAGAAGCGGGTGACCTGGATCAAACCCCATCTCAGCCACTGAGCCC
>NW_027754538.1:0-301 GCF_054177405.1 Leptonychotes weddellii | reverse complement strand
GTGTGCTTTTTGTCTCTACAACCAGATCTCAGCAACTTGAGAGCAAGTTTCCCTTTGATTTGTCTGTATCACTGCTTATCAGATGGCTTAACCAAGCCATTCAATGGCTTAACCAAGAACAACAATTTGTAAGAGAATTACATGTATTGTTAAAATTTTATTTATGAAGATACCATTCATGCAAAAACAAAACAAAACAAAACAAAACACCTAGAAATCTTGGGAGAGAGGAAAAATGTAAGATAGATTAAATGATATCTGAAATCATGATGTGGCAACCCCTTAATAGGGATGAGAAATA
>NW_027754537.1:0-301 GCF_054177405.1 Leptonychotes weddellii | reverse complement strand
TGCGGAAGCCATCAAGGCCCTGGGCGCCAAGCACTGTGCGAAGGGAGTGACCATATCCTTTCCGGCAGCCAGCCTGGCAGTGGCGTGTGGTGCTGGGGACCCCTCCTCTGACCCTTGGCGACTGCCCGGGCAGGCATCCTCTTGAACTAGGACTGCGCTGTTGGGGGCCTCTGCGAGCAGGTGTGTGGCGGGCCTGGCATCCAGTGCCATGACGCCCCGGTCCCCAGGCCGTTTCCAGGTTGGCCCCGGGGACGCTTGCTGTGTGCAGGACACCCCAGGCCTGGAGCTCTGCTGGGCTGCC
>NW_027754536.1:0-301 GCF_054177405.1 Leptonychotes weddellii | reverse complement strand
AAAACTTTATAAAAATTGGCAGCAAGGCTGCTGGCCATAATTTGCCCACCACTGGCATAGATCATGTTTCTTCAGCCCCGCCAATGATTCTGTGAGCAATACGCATCCCTTTCTGCTAGAGTAGATTATGTTGTCTGCCGCTAAGAATCCTGAATAATAAAACTTGAATAGGGCGCCTGGGTGGCTCAGATGGTTAAGCATCTGCCTTCGGCTCAGGTCATGATCTCAGGGTCCTGGGATCGAGTCCCGCATTGGGCTCCCTGCTCCTTGGGAGCCTGCTTCTCCCTCTGCCTCTCTCTCT
>NW_027754535.1:0-301 GCF_054177405.1 Leptonychotes weddellii | reverse complement strand
CAAGGACAGCATGGGTGAGGCAGTGATGGGCCTGCGAGCAGATCCTAAAGCTTTCCCAGCACCTGGACCACATACACGTTTGCATATGTTCTCGGTGCCTCCTCCTCACGAGCCCGGGCCCTTTGCTGGGGGTATGTGGTCTCCACCTTATCTCACTGCCCTGTGGTCAGGCCTTTCCCCGCGTCCCTCGGCCCCGGTGTGCCAAGCTCCAGGCCACTCAGCACCTCTGGCCCTTCACCCTCCCGCATTGCACAAATTCCCAATCACTTCTTCATAGTTCACTTTCTCCAAAAGTATTTTC
>NW_027754534.1:0-301 GCF_054177405.1 Leptonychotes weddellii | reverse complement strand
CAAGGACAGCATGGGTGAGGCAGTGATGGGCCTGCGAGCAGATCCTAAAGCTTTCCCAGCACCTGGACCACATACACGTTTGCATATGTTCTCGGTGCCTCCTCCTCACGAGCCCGGGCCCTTTGCTGGGGGTATGTGGTCTCCACCTTATCTCACTGCCCTGTGGTCAGGCCTTTCCCCGCGTCCCTCGGCCCCGGTGCGCCAAGCTCCAGGCCACTCAGCACCTCTGGCCCTTCACCCTCCCGCATTGCACAAATTCCCAATCATTTCTTCATAGTTCACTTTCTCCAAAAGTATTTTC
>NW_027754533.1:0-301 GCF_054177405.1 Leptonychotes weddellii | reverse complement strand
ACTGCAAGATAATTTTGTCAAGAACACTAACTTCTTTCACATGGTGGTAGAGTGGGCCTTCTGTGCTGCATCAAAATGTTCAAAAGTTACATGAAGGAAGTTTGGCAGTCCTATAGCAGAATGGAAAGAGCCAAGATATCATCAACAGATGAATGGATAAGGAAGATGTGGTATATATATATATATACACACACACACACAGTGGAATATTATGCAGTCATAAAAAACCCCCCAAATCTTGCCATTTCCAATGACGTGGATGGAACTAGAGGGCATTATGCTAAGCGAAATAAGTCAATCA
>NW_027754532.1:0-301 GCF_054177405.1 Leptonychotes weddellii | reverse complement strand
GAAATATGATGCTGAGGGCGCCTGGGTGGCTCAGTTGGTTAAGCGACTGCCTTCGGCTCAGGTCATGATCCTGGAGTCCCAGGATCGAGTCCCGCATCGGGCTCTGCTTCTCCCTCTGACCCTCCTCCCTCTCATGCTCTCTGTCTCTCATTCTCTCTGTCTCAAATAAATAAATAAAATCTTTAAAAAAAAAAAAAAAAGAAATATGATGCTGAAACTGCTGAACCTAAATGACAAAATTCAAATCTTAAGTTTCCAGATGGAAGGGAAACATTTCCCCTGAACAAACAGCATTAGAATA
>NW_027754531.1:0-4281 GCF_054177405.1 Leptonychotes weddellii | reverse complement strand
ATACCACCTTACACCAGTTAGAATGGCAAAATTGACAAGGCAAGAAACAACAAATGTTGGAGAGGTTGTGGAGAAAGGGGAACCCTCTTACACTGTTGGTGGGAATGCAAGTTGGTACAGCCACTTTGGAAAACAGTGTGGAGGTGCCTCAAAAAATTAAAAATAGAGCTACCCTATGACCCAGCAATTGCATTACTGGGTATTTACCTCAAAGACACAGATGTAATGAAAAGAAGGGCCATATGCACCCCAATGTTCACAGCAGCAATGTCCACAATAGCCAAACTGTGGAAAGAGCCAAGATGCCCTTCAACAGATGAATGGATAAAGAAGATATGGTCCATACATACAATGGAATATTACTCAGCCATCAGAAAGGATGAATACTCAAGTTTAACATCAATGTGGTTGGGACTGGAGGAGATTATGCTAAGTGATATGAGTCAAGCAGAGAAAGTAAATTATCGTATGGTTTCACTCATTTGTGGAACATAAAGAATAGCATGGAGGACATTAGGAGAAGGAAGGGAAAAATGAAGAGGGGTAAATTGGAGGGTGAGATGAACCATGGCAGACTACGGACTCTGAGAAACAAACTGAGAGTTTTAGAGGGGAGGGGGCTGGGGGGATGGGTTAGCCCAGTGATGGGTATTAAGGAGGGCACCTATTGCATGGAGCACTGGGTGTTATACGAAAACAATCAATCATGGAACACTACATTAAAAACTAATGATGTATTGTATGGTGACTAACTTAACATAATAAAATAAAATTAAATTAAAAAAAAAGAGTGCAATGGATTCTTCAGTCAATAAAAATTACAGCTTCTCATTACTCTATAATTTCAGCTAGCCTTCCAAAAAACATCAATGGAAAACTGGCTCTCTTGGTTTTGGGGGGAACGTAGGCATGGTGCCTCTAAATATTTATTTTCAGGCATTTATGTTTTGCATGTCAATATACAATATGAAGAGTCTATTATGATTAGAGATTATTTCTACTAAAATAAATGAATTCATCTTGGTCAAAACATGTTTATATGACTTAATCTGAATGTTAATTTTATAATTTTTTTTGAATTTTATAATCTTCTTACCTGTACCAATGAAAAAGTTTCAAGGTCCAGGGCATTTAATGTTAATAGGCTTTAAGTTCATAGTAAACCAGCTATAATGGACAGAAACTGACTTAGTTCATGTTGAATACGACTAGATAATAATTCAAACAATTTAAGATGCTTAATATATATTTACTACACAGGTTATTATGAAAAATATGATGAGGTATAGCAATCATTTAAGTTTTTTGGCATAACATGTGAGGCTTAGAGATGTCATAAACTGTCATTCAGATTAAAAGACACAGTATGTTACACATTCTAATTCTGGCAACGTGCCCAAGTAAACAAATGTGTTTTAAAAGTCTTTATTACAATCTAAACCTATGAAAAGTTAACTAGTTAGATTTAAAATGTCAGTACGATTCTGTTTATTACTGACAAAGACTGAAGGAAATCTTCAGGTGATTAAGAACCACTGTTTAGGGTAGCTGAATATATGGAACACATGTATAATACAAGCAAAACATGTAACTTTATTTTCATTATTGTATAGTCAGTAAGAGCTGAGTACCTAAGAGTATCAAATACT
The DNA here is from genome assembly GCF_054177405.1 of Leptonychotes weddellii. Lineage (NCBI taxonomy): Eukaryota > Metazoa > Chordata > Mammalia > Carnivora > Phocidae > Leptonychotes > Leptonychotes weddellii. The sequence continues at coordinate 2,632 of NW_027754531.1, read as the reverse complement.
GCTTTAAAGTGAAGTTTCTAAAGTTGTATTAGCAATAAAAATACCCAAATTCATAATGTTGTCAAAAAAGCTGAGTTTCAAAAACTTCCTTCCATTTATGTAGAAAATACAATATTATTGCCTTGTGACTATCGTCAGCAGTATGTGATCCTGGCTATCAGATTAAGAACACATCTATATTCAGAAAGCAGGTGTGAAGAAATATCAAACCATGCAACATAATCTGCTACTAAATGTCATATCAGTCTCCTGGTCAAAGACTGACTAATGTTTTAGATATCTGTTGACCCAATTTACATCTACTCAGTTATCCAAAGGATATTTTGTTACTTTAGTCTGCTTGAGAGTGTCAGAAAACATTCAACTACCCCTTTTGATTTTCTTAAGTATATGGGTGAGGTCTACATTTGTCTCTGAAGCCACTCAGAGCAAATACATTGCTAAATGCCAAAATGGAACAGGTACAGCTGTTAGTGGTTGTTGAAATGTGTGCATGGCTTTCTTCTCCAAGGGTAGCTAGAGGGAAGGAGGAGGAAGGGGAAAGGAACAGGAGAGACCACCTGACACATATCAGGATGAGAAAAGACCTCAATTTGAAACTGTGACAAAGTGAAGAAAAAGTTCAGGAAATATGTGAGAAGAAAATGAGGCCTTGACTTTAGAACATAAGACTGAGATCAGGAACAGACTCCCAACTCAATGATTTTAATGTTTTTCTTGGAGGAAGAACTGGGTTTAGCTAAGATTAGAGTTTCAGAGTGTTAGAGAACGAGGGAATGAGCACAAGAGACTGTTTTTAATGATGTACCATGGCCAGGGAGGGAGTGAAGGTGAGAGGGGGATGGGTGGACATAAAGCAGTAGGGTCAGTCAGTGGACTGGAGGCCTCAGTAAGGTCCAAGAAATTTTGCAGGGAAGGCACTTAAGGCACGTAGCCTAGAAAGGAGGTAGTAGCAGGAGAGTGGGACATCTGATTAGTGATTTTTGGGATGGTATATTTTCTGGTACCTACAAGGTACAGGGAGTTAACTGAAGTAGCTGAGGTGGGAAGGTTATGATGCTTGGTTGGGGTCATCTCTGTGGACAATGAAATCATCTAAAACGATGGCAGCAGTTAGACAACTGTTTGGGAGGCATTATATGTCCAGGAAACTGACCAACTGGTAGGTGTTAGTAATGACAAATGGAAGATGGCTGGTATAGCTAGGTGGCAGAAGCCTCAAACGAGTAGATGTGCAGAAACTTAGGGCAGAAATAATCTGTGAGTGTAATTTGCTTCCCAGGGAACATATGGTGATGTCTAGATACATTTTTGGTTACTTAGAGGTATTTAGAGGGTAGAGGCCAAGAATACTGCTAAACCTCCTATAATGCAATGACAGCTCCTCACAACAAAGAATTATTCAGCTCAATATGTCAATAATGCCATGGCTGAGAAACCATGAGATAGGGGAAAGAGCATATGCAAAGGCATAGCAATGAGGAAAACTAGTGCATGCTCAGTTTGAGCAGCTGAAGTGTAGGATACCAGCAGGGGAATTCTGGAATTAAAGCTGGGAAAGGAGGTTAGGGCACACATATGCAGGCTAAGGAAACAGCGTGTAATTTAGAGGACAAAGAGGAGCTACTGCAGGCCTCTGAGAAAAAAAAAATTACACCATCACTGATATGGGAGGTGTTACATATGATTGGAGCCTTATCAGTAATCTGTCTTTTCAGTTTACAAGCACTTTTTTTTTTTTTTTTTTTTTTAAGTAGACTCCATGCCCAGCAGAGACCAATGCGGGGTTTGAACTCAGGACCCTGAGATCAAGAACTGAGCTGAGAATAAGAGTTGGATGCTTAACCTGCTGAGCCACCCAGGGGCCCTGTTTACAAGCACTTTAAAGCATGCCTTTAATCATTCTTTAACACTTCACTGAGGTCTCTTCTCCTTTACAGAACAGTAGGCCTTGGAGGAGAGACATGGTGTCCCACAGTTGACCAGGCACACACAGTAGGCTAGGCTGAAGTTCAGACTTTAAGCTACACTGCTTTTAACAACACTGCCACAAACCCCCTTCAATTACTAAAAATAGAGAAAACATGAAAAACCTTTATTTTCTCTCTTCTTATTTCCACTGTTTATTTAGAGGTGCTGAGGAACAAAGAATGGCAAGCATGATGCAGAAAAAGAAAAAAAAAAGGCCTGAATTAGTAGAAGAAGTATGAAAATACTTCTTGCGGCGCCTGGGTGGCTCAGTTGGTTGGGCGTTTGCCTTCCGCTCAGGTCATGATCCCAGGGTCTTGGGATTGAGCCCTGTATTAGGCTCTCTGATCAGCAGGGAGCCTCCTTCTCCCTTTCCCTCTGCCTGCAGTTCTGCCTACTTGTGCTCTCTCTGTCAAATAAATAAATAAAATCTTAAAAAAAAAAAAGAAGTACGTAAATACATCTTAAAAAATCAACTACAGAGGTACAGATCTGAGATTCAACAGTCTTGCACAATTCACAGCGCTTACCAGAGCACATACCCTCCCCAGTGTCTATCACCCAGTCACCCCATCCCTCCTACCCCACCCCCCACTCCAGCAACCCTCAGTTTGTTTCCTGCGATTAAGAATTCCTCATATCAGTGAGGTCATATGACACATGT
>NW_027754530.1:0-301 GCF_054177405.1 Leptonychotes weddellii | reverse complement strand
TTGGGAAGTATAATTATGTCTCCTGGTATCAACAGCTCCCAGGCATGTCCCCCAAACTCCTGATTTATAGTGTAAGTTCGCGGCCATCAGGGATCCCTGATCGCTTCTCTGGCTCCAAGTCTGGCAACACGGCCTCCCTGACCATCTCTGGGCTCCAGGCTGAGGATGAGGCAGATTATTACTGTGCCTCATATAGAAGTGGTGGTACTGATCACAGTGGTCCAAGTTCATGGGGAAGTAAAACCAAAACCTGTCCTGTGCTCACAGGCTCCCTCTTTGCTCTGAAGATGCTTCCTCAATC
>NW_027754529.1:0-301 GCF_054177405.1 Leptonychotes weddellii | reverse complement strand
ACAATTCTAGCAAGGGACCAAATAATGGTCAAAGCGCTGAGGTCTCTAATGGTCTTGTTGGAACCAGGAGCAAATTTAGAACATATGGAAGGTTCAATGGACTATAAAGGGGTTATTAGTGGTTTTAAAAACTGTGTTCTCAGAAATCTTTGTCTCTGTTATAGATGCCAGAGAAAGGATGAGAGAAGGTACAGAGGCAAGTATGATGGAGTTTTGAGATTCTATTCTTGCTTTACACAGAGCAGCTCTTGCTCATCAATTTCATTATGGGGCTTTGTCATTATTTAAAGAGAGGATTCAT
>NW_027754528.1:0-301 GCF_054177405.1 Leptonychotes weddellii | reverse complement strand
AGGCAGAGGCAGAGGGAGAAGCAGGCTCCCTGCTGAGCAAGAAGCCCAATTCAGGTTTCGATCCCAGGACCCTGAGATCATGACCTGAGCCGAAGGGAGACGCTTCACTGAATGAGCCACCCAGGCACCCCCAAAAACCTAGATTTTAAAGTCACGGGTGAGTATGAATCTAACCTTTGGCACTCTATCTATGTGACCTCAGACAAATTGCTTTTACCTTCTTAGCCTTCTTTTGAAATGGAAATTATTATTCTTATCTTGCAGGACTACTGTGAGTAGTGGAAACAGCCTACAAAGAATT
>NW_027754527.1:0-301 GCF_054177405.1 Leptonychotes weddellii | reverse complement strand
GGCAGGGAGTCTGCTTCGTCCTCTGACCCTATCCCCTCTCATGTGTTCTCTCTCTCTCATTCTCTCTCTCTCAAATAAATAAATAAAATCTTTAAAAAAAATAAAATAAAATAAAATAAAAGCACACGGAAGTTATTAAAACTAACAAAATGGTACAGAGTATTCGATTCCAATGTGCTAAAAGCCAAAAAAAAAAAAAGCACATGTGGCTAAACTGAATAGCTGACTGGATTTCCTTCCCCTCATACGAGGTCAACGCGGACATTTTCATGGGAGTCCAAATTTGCGAACTTACATATGC
>NW_027754526.1:0-301 GCF_054177405.1 Leptonychotes weddellii | reverse complement strand
TGAGGGTTGCTGGCGTGGTGGGAGGTGGGAGGGATGGGTGGCTGGGTGATAGACATTGGGGAGGGTATGTGCTGTGGTGAGCGCTGTGAATTGTGTAAGACTGATGAATCACAGACCTGTACCTCTGAAACAAATAATACATTATATGTTTAAAAAAAAAAAAGAAGATGGAAGGGAAAAATGAAGGGGGGGGAATCGGAGGGGGCGACAAACCATGAGAGACTATGGACTCTGAGAAACAAACTGAGGGTTTTAGAGGGGAAGGGGTGGGGCGATGGGTTAGCCTGGTGATGGGTATTAA
>NW_027754525.1:0-301 GCF_054177405.1 Leptonychotes weddellii | reverse complement strand
TTTTTTTTTTTTAAGATTTTATTTATTTATTTGAGAGAGAGAGAATGAGAGAGAGCGAGCACATGAGACCGGGGAGGGTCAGAGGGAGAAGCAGACTCCCCGCCGAGCAGGGAGCCCGATGCGGGACTCGATCCAGGGACTCCAGGATCATGACCTGAGCCGAAGGCAGTCGCCTAACCAACTGAGCCACCCAGGTGCCCCAAATTCTTTTTTTTTTTTAAAGATTTATTTATTTATTTATTTGAGAGAGCGAGAATGAGAGAGAGTGCATGAGAGGGGGGAGGGTCAGAGGCAGAAGCAG
>NW_027754524.1:0-301 GCF_054177405.1 Leptonychotes weddellii | reverse complement strand
ACCGGTCTCCCATTGGCCTGTCTTTCAGCCACTTTGTTTTGGTCTGTACTGCAGTGTTGCTTGTTCCAAACAAGACCTACTATCCCTAAGGTGATTATTGGTCAAGATCTCTGCAAAGCCTGCGGTAGTTCTGACATAAAGGAAGAGCGAGCTTGAATCCGGAGGAAGTCCACCACGCTGGGAAGGCAGGATGAGGGGGGACTTTTGCATTCATCCCCAGTATGCACCAGAACTGGGCCTTTCTCCCATTTCTGTTCAAACCCTGCTGTGGAGTCCAGGTCCCAGGGCAGACCTTCCCGCC
>NW_027754523.1:0-301 GCF_054177405.1 Leptonychotes weddellii | reverse complement strand
ATTTTGGAAAAATATCAAACTATATTAAGGGAGAATGGCAGTTCCCACTTTCTATAATGATACTAAGTTATATAATCTGAAATTGTAGAAATTACGTTTGAATATGTTGACATTTATTTTTTGAAATGGGGTGAGACTCAGTCCTATTTTTCATTTTGTGTTTTTTTTTATTGCAGAAGTCAACCATTGTATAAACAACTGTTTGTTAAGATACTGTCTGGTACATTATACATTATATAATTTGTTAAGATATTGTCTGGTACATTTTATATTATATAATTATATATATAGTTAAGACTCA
>NW_027754522.1:0-301 GCF_054177405.1 Leptonychotes weddellii | reverse complement strand
CATCATAAATCATCTGATGTCCACAGGTAAACACTTAATGTCTTCTTAGAATGGTTGGTTTTTAAGTTACTATTTATTATTTTTATTTAATACACAAGTAGGTTTCTTAGATATATCCAAGTGTAAGTTATGTCACTATTTAAACTGTGTTTGCCCTTGCTATAATTCACTATCATTGGGTCAGGATTCTGAACCTGTTCGGAGTGCATACTGGTCCAAATGACCGAATTCTTCTATCCAGCCTCAGAATGCCAAGGAATGCATGAGTGTCCACTCTAGGTTTTAATGGCACGTTGTACAA
>NW_027754521.1:0-301 GCF_054177405.1 Leptonychotes weddellii | reverse complement strand
TTGGTGGCTCAGATGGTTAAGCGTCTGCCTTCAGCTCAGATCATGATCCCAGGGTCCTGGGATCGAGTCCCAAATCGGGCTTCCTGCTCCTTGGGAGCCTGCTTCTCCCTCTGTTTCTCTCTGTCTCTCATGAATAAATAAATAAAATCTTAAAAAAAAAATTCTGTCATCATTTGTTTCCCTCTCTTTTACCCCTCCCGAATGTTCATCCGTTTTGTTTCTTATATTCCACATATGAGTGAAATAATATGGAATTTGTCTTTCTCTGATTGCCTTCTTTTAATTGGCATAATACACTCTA
>NW_027754520.1:0-4281 GCF_054177405.1 Leptonychotes weddellii | reverse complement strand
CCTCTAGAACCCTCAGTTTGTTTCTCAGAGTCCATAGTCTCTCATGATTCTTCTCCCCCATTCATTCTTTAGTAGGATGCTCTTTAGCCTCCATATATTTGAGTTCTTTTCAACTTTCCTCTTGTGATTGAGTTCTAGTTTCAAATCATTGTGGTCCAAAAATATGCAGGGAATGATCCCAGACTTTTGGTACTGGTTGAGACCTGATTTGTGACCTAGCATGTGATCTATTCTGGAAAATGTTCCATGTGCACTAGAGAAGAATGTGTATTCTGTTTGTTTGGGATGGAATGTTCTGAATATATCTGTGAAGTCCATCTGGTCCAGTGTGTCATTTAAAGTCTTTATTTCCTTGTTGATCTTTTGCTTAGGTGATCTGTCCATTTCAGTGAGGGGGGTGTTAAAGTGCCCTACTATTATTGTATTATTGTCAATGTGTTTCTTTGATTTTGTTATTAATTGGCTTATATAATTGGCTGCTCCCATGTTAGGGGCATAGATATTTACAATTGTTAGATCTTCTTGTTGGATAGACCCTTTAAGTATGTTGACCTATTTTTATTGATTTTGGGGGGGTTCTCTGTGCCTCCTGGATTTTGATGCCTATTTCCTTCCCCAAATTAGGGAAGTTCTCTGCTATAATTTGCTCCAATATACCTTCTGCCCCCCTCTCTCTTTCTTCTTCTTCTGGGATCCCAGTTATTCTAATGTTGTTTTGTTTTATGGTATCCCTTATCTCTCAGATTCTCCCCTCGTGATCCAGTGGTTGTTTATCTCTCTTTTTCTCAGCTTCTTTATTCTCCATCATTTGGTCTTCTGTATCACTAATTCTCTCTTCTGCCTCATTTATCCTAGCAGTTAGAGCCTCCATTTTTGATTGCACCTCATTAATAGCCTTTTTGATTTAGACTCGGTTAGATTTTAGTTCTTTTATTTCTCCAGAAAGGGATTCTCTAGTATCTTCCATGCTTTTTTCAAGCCCAGCTAGTATCTTTATAAACGTCATTCTGAGCTCTAGTTCCAACATCTTACTAATGTCCATATTGATTAGGTCCCTGGCAGTCAGTACTGCCTCTTATTCTTTTTTTTGAGGTGAGTTTTTCCATCTTGTCATTTTGCCCAGAGAAGAGTAGATGAATAAGAGAACAAAATGTCGATAGGCTAACAACGTCCCCAGAAAAATATACACTAAACAAATCAGAAGAGACCTGAAACCGGAGGGAAAAGAAAGGAAAAAAAAAAAAAAGAGTATGATCAGGCTGGTGAATAGAACAGAGTCACACACTAGATTTTGGGTATATTTTGGTCTGTTAGAAGAAATTGCCTCTCAAAATTTTAAAGAAAGAAAAACATATATATATATACAAAAATAAGGGTAAATACAATGAAGGAATGAAATATGACTGTAAATATGAAAATTTGAAAAGACTTTTTAAAAAGAATTGATAAGAAGTTGGTTGAAAAAAGAAAGAAGAAAAAATAAAAAAAATATATAGGAGAAATGTGATCAGGTGGGAGACTAGAACAAAGCCATACACTAGATTTAGGGTATATTTTGGTCTGCTAGAAGAAACTGTATCCCAAAATTTTAAAGCACAAAAAACTTATATACACACACACAAACACACACACACAAAAATAAGGTTAAATACAATGAAGGGATAGAATATGATTGTAAAAATGAAAATTAAAAAAAGATTTTAAAAAAAGGAATTGGTAAGATGTTGGTTGAAAAAGGAAATAAGAAAAATTAAAAAAAAATAGAAAAAGAAAAAAATAAATTTTAAAAATTAACTTTGAAAGACTAATGAATCATGGGAAAAAAGCCATGAATTCTATGTGCTGTATTCCCCTAGCGCTGGAGTTTTGCAGTTCTCATTGATCGGTAAACTGGATCTTGGCTGGATGTTTTTGCTGATCTTCTGGGGGAGGGGCCTGTTGCAGTGATTCTCAAATGTCTTTGCCCGAGGCTGAATTGCACCTCCCTTGCCAGGGGGCAGGCTCAGTAATCTGTTCGGGTTTGCTCTCTGGAGCTTTTTTTCCCTGCAAGCTTTCCGTACAACTTTGGAGGATGAGAGTGAAAATGGTAGCCTCCCAATCTCTGGTCCTGGAGGAGCTGAGAACTTGGGGCCCCACTCCTCAGTGAGCCCCCAGAGAAAAGCAGTCAATCACTTCCGTCTCCCTGGTCTCTGGCCGCACTCCGTGCTCACCCGGTCTGTGACTGAGCATTTCTATCTCTGGCACACAACCCCGTTTACAGTCTCCAAACCCAGCAGATCCCTGCGGTGTGCTCTCATGCCGCTCCTCCCAGGGGAGGAAGGGGAGTCTCCCCGGATCTGCCACTTGATGGGTTCCTGCTGGAAGAGTAGTAGCCCTACTGTGCCATGGATCATGTTTTATGGCAACCCCAAGCTGAGAGCCCACTCCTCGGCTCTGTCTTTGCAGCTGGCTTCCCCAAGGGTCCTGAGACCACACTGTCCCGGTGAGGGTTCCTCCTCCTGCTTAAGCTACTGGAGCGACGTCCCTCAGTGGAACAGACTTCTAAAAGTTCCGATTTTGTGCTCCGCTGTTCTATCACTTGCCGGTAGCGGCTGACGGAGGCTCCCTCCCCCCGTGGTCTATCTTCCCGAATATCGCCTCAGATTCACTTCTCCGCATGTCCTATCTTCCAGAAAGTGGTCGCTTTTCTGTTCATAGAGTTGCTGCTATTCTTTTCTTTGATCTCCTGTTGAGTTTGTAGGTGTTCAGAATGGTTTGATAACTTTCTGGCTGAATTCCTGGGACAAGATGAAGTTTAGGTCTCCTACTCCTCTGCTATCTTGCTCATCCCTCCCAGGGTAGCTCTATTTTTAACTTTTTAAGAAACCTACATACTGTTTTCCAGAACGGCTGTACCAGTTTGCTTTCCCACCAAGAGGGTACCCCTTTCTCTACATCCTCGCCAACACCTGTTGTTTCTTGTTTATTGATTTTAGCCATTCTGACAGGTGTGAGGTGATATCTCATTGTAGTTTTGATTTGCACTTCCCTGATAATGAGAGATGTTGAGCATCTTTTCATGTGTCTGTTGGCCATCTCTGTGTCTTCTTTGGAAAAATGTCTGTTCATGTCTTCTGTCCATACTATGATAGTTCTTATGTCAGCAAATATTGTTTAGTCATCTCTATAGTTATTTGAGCCTTCATTAATATTATAGGAACAAATATAGAGCTTAGTTTCTAAGCATTCAAAACCTTAAAATTAGTTTTTAAGGATAATTACTCTTTATACACTACCTTTATAAATCCCTGTCAGATCCCCCGGTTTCTTCCATGTCTGCTAGTAAATATAATGAATTTTGATTTAAGAAACAAACATACCTCCATTCACATTCTTACACAGTCCCTCAATTAGTGAATTACTATGGAATTTTGCTTATTAAAACATAAATTATGATATCTCGGAAGCTAAGCAGGGTTGGTCCTGGTTAGTACTTGGATGGGAGACATCTCTGTAATGTGTAAGAGCTCTGTTTTCTTGGGAGAAACCACACTGTTTCCAATAGAACTTATTCAGACTTCTGGATTTGATCTCCTGAAATTTCCATGTGTTTCATCTCTAAAACTATTTAGCAAATTCCACATTTGTTTTATGTAGATAGGGTTGTATATAAATTATTTTAATTCACGTTTTCCTATAAAACAGTATGAAGAACGATAGCTTACAACCTATTTAAAACTCATAGCATGATGGACACAGTACATTTCCAATAAAGAATAGTAAGAATAAAATGTTGCTGCAAGCATACAGAACACTTTTTAATTCCACATTCCCCTCTGCTTCATTAATACTTGCTGATAGGCTTCCCACAGCTGCATGTGGTACATTCCAGATTCTGAAACTTGGTTGCATTAAAATATGAGTGAAAGGGTGATGGGTATTAAGGAGGGCACGTGTGGCGATGAGCACTGGGTATTATACCCAACTAATGAATTGTTGAACACTACATCAAAAACTAAGGATGTACTATATGTTGGCTAACTGAACATAATAAAAAAATAAATTAAAACAAAATATGAGTGAAAATGCTTGAATTGCCTTTGAGCTTATGGAATAAAGGGAGCCAGTGGACAGCATTACACTTTTATCCACCCCCCCACCCCCCCGGCCAGCTTGCCTTCCACGACCTATTTATGTTTTTTATATCCCCTACTTCCTTGGGCCCGGCATTATAAAGCACAGTGAGAAGCCAAAAAAAAAAAAAAAAAAAAAAACTTTTTGGGAAACTGTTTTCAACCTAGT
>NW_027754519.1:0-301 GCF_054177405.1 Leptonychotes weddellii | reverse complement strand
ACCCTCCGGGAGGAGCTGCTGGCCGGGCTCACGCGGCCACAAGGCTCACGCTGCCTGCCGGGCTCCCCAGCGGCCAGAGCAGGACAGTAGCCCCAGCCCAGAAGAGCTGTGCAGGGCACACAGGCAGAAGGGAGCTGGGGCCCAGAGCCCGAGAGCTCCATGAGGACGTCCCACTTCAAACCGATCTACTTTTCAGGAATGCAGAAGTATCCACAGATGCAAGGAAACTATATGGTGCAGACAGCACACGAAAGATCCAAACTAGATTAGGAGCGTGTTTGCCCAGGGATGGATGGGAGGA
>NW_027754518.1:0-301 GCF_054177405.1 Leptonychotes weddellii | reverse complement strand
GTGGGGGTTGGGAGCAGAGGGAGAAGGAGACAGAATCCCAAGCAGGCTCCACGCTGAGCGAACCTAATGCCGGGCTCGATCTCATAGCCCTGAGATCACTATCTGAGCCGAAATCAAGAGTCGGTCCCTTAACCAACTGAGCCATCCAGGTGCCCCCACATTTTTAGATTCTTAAACAATATCCACAGTCATTTTGTTCTATCATGATAGAACAAAGTCACAGTTTGTTGTTCATAATTGTCCCAGTCTATTCAAGGTGCTATATTAAACTACCATAGATTGGATGGCTTAAACAACAAAC
>NW_027754517.1:0-301 GCF_054177405.1 Leptonychotes weddellii | reverse complement strand
ACATCACCACGTAATAGCAGAAATACATATATATGGTGATGTTAATTGAGAATCTCCATGAAAATAATTTTAAAAATTAAAAAATTAAAAGTTAAAAAATTAAAAAAAAAATGAAACCTTACCCATGAACTTATCCATGAGGAATCAGCTTTTTTTTTAAGATTTTTGTTTTATTTATTTTTGAGAGAGAGTGAGCGAGTGAGAGAGAGAGAACATGAGTGGAGTGAAGGACAGAGGAAGAAGCAGACTCCCTGCTGAGCAGGGAGCCCAATGCGGGGCTCGATCCTGGGACTCCGGGATC
>NW_027754516.1:0-301 GCF_054177405.1 Leptonychotes weddellii | reverse complement strand
TTACCCTTTCTGAACTCCAGTGGCCTTTTTAGGGCAAGCCCCCTTCACCATCTACAACCTTGTGGGGTGCTGGCTTCTTGGCCCGACCTGCCTTTTCCTCCATCGTATCCAGACCTCATAGGGGAGCCCTGGAGACCCTCCGCGTGATGTGTCCCTGCAGGCCACCACTCCAACAGCCCTTGTTCTTGCCTACCCACACGCCCGCTCAGGCTGAGCTCGGGCTCAGGGACACATCCGGGGCCTTTGGACTCCGGCTACATAGCCATCGCTGTGCAGGGCCCCCCTCCGGAGCCCACCACCA
>NW_027754515.1:0-301 GCF_054177405.1 Leptonychotes weddellii | reverse complement strand
GAGAGCCCAGAAATAAACCCATGCATAAATGCATGTCAATTAATCTATGACAAAGGAGACAAGAACATACAATGGGGAAAAGACAGTGTCTTCAATAAATGCTGTTGGGAAAACAAGATAGTGACATGCAAAAGAAGGAAACTGGATTACTATCTGACACCATACACAAGAATAAATTGAAATGGATTAATTGCTTGAGCGTCTGCCTTCAGCTTAGATCATGATGATCTCAGGGTCCTGGGATTGAGCCCTGCTTTGGGCTCCCTGCTCAGCAGGGAGTCTGCTTCTCCCTCTCCCTCTG
>NW_027754514.1:0-301 GCF_054177405.1 Leptonychotes weddellii | reverse complement strand
GGAGGGCACGTTCTGCATGGAGCACTGGGTGTTGTGCATGAACAATGAATCATGGAACACTTCATCTAGAACTAATGATGTAATGTATGGGGATTAACATAAGAATAAAAAAAAAAAAACCCTCTAGCCAGACTCATTAAAAAAATAAAAGAGGCCTCAAACAAAATCAGAAATGAAAGAGAAATGACAATAGACACCAAAGAAATACAAAGAATTGTAATAGAACATTATGAAAATTAAATGCCAACAAATTGGAAAACCTAGAAAAAAATGGATAAATTCCTAGAAACATATAACCAAC
>NW_027754513.1:0-301 GCF_054177405.1 Leptonychotes weddellii | reverse complement strand
TGACCCTTCCCAACTTAAACACAGTTTAAAACCTCTTGTTGGCTTCCCAGTGCTTTTAGGGGGGAGACCAGTGCCTTTAGCTTGGCTCATTGGATACCATCCTCCCTGTGCTTCATTCCTTCACCATTCGCCTGCCACACCACCCTGTCCTCAGCTGCATCCCCCATTCCTGCCACAGGACCTTTGCACTGCCCATCTCTGTTCTCTAAACACTAACCCCAGGGAAACTCTCTGGGGTCCCTGGACTAGCTCAGCTGCCAAAGTCCCCCCTCCAGCTCATGTGCCCCTCCTTTGGCCACTT
>NW_027754512.1:0-301 GCF_054177405.1 Leptonychotes weddellii | reverse complement strand
GATTTAAAAACAGATAAGGGGGAGCCTACATGGCTCAGTCAGTTAAGCATCTGCCTTCGGCTCAGGTCATGATCCCAGGGTCCTGGGATCGAGCCCCGCATCAGGCTCCTTGCTCAGTGGGGGGACCTGCTTCTCCCTTTCCCTCTGCCTTCCCCTCCCCTTGTTTGTGTGCCCTCTCTCTGTCGAATAAATAAATAAATAAAATCTTTAAAAAATTTAAGATAAATAAAAACAGATAAATTCTTCTTTAGTCAGAACACAGTCTTTTTCTCTTATATGAATATGATTATTTAGCTTAATA
>NW_027754511.1:0-301 GCF_054177405.1 Leptonychotes weddellii | reverse complement strand
TACCTTCAGGCACAATGTAATTTTGTTGGGGAGGGGAGAATGGAGGGGTTTCATGGAAAATATTTAAAAGACAGAGGACTGTATTTAAATAGGAATTCCTACATAGAGTCTTTAGAGTAATACAGCTTAAAAACACTTTCAAAACATTTAGTCTGGGGAGTTTTAAACGTTTTAGTCAAGCAAAACTCTGTACAGTATATAAAACAGATGAAATCAGATTTGCTCTGGTTGAGGTCCCATCAGTACCATAAAATTCACACTTTTAATTTTAAAATTCAGTAGTATTAAGTATATTTCACAG
>NW_027754510.1:0-301 GCF_054177405.1 Leptonychotes weddellii | reverse complement strand
ATTCTAGCAAGGGACCAAATAATGGTCAAAGCGCTGAGGTCTCTAATGGTCTTGTTGGAACCAGGAGCAAATTTAGAACATATGGAAGGTTCAATGGACTTATATAAAGGGGTTATTAGTGGTTTTAAAAACTGTGTTCTCAGAAATCTTTGTCTCTGTTATAGATGCCAGAGAAAGGATGAGAGAAGGTACAGAGGCAAGTATGATGGAGTTTTGAGATTCTATTCTTGCTTTACACAGAGCAGCTCTTGCTCATCAATTTCATTATGGGGCTTTGTCATTATTTAAAGAGAGGATTCAT
>NW_027754509.1:0-4281 GCF_054177405.1 Leptonychotes weddellii | reverse complement strand
AGCCTGGTGATGGGTATTAAAGAGGGCACATACTGCATGGAGCACTGGGTGTTATACGCAAACAATGAATCATGGAACACTGCATCAAAAACTAATGATGTAATGTATGGTGATTAACATAACATAGTAATAATAAAAAAATAGCCAAGACATTCTTGAAGAAAAACAATGATGGAAGGTTCACATTACCAAATATCAAGACATTAAAATGCTACTTGGTAAATAAGAGAGTATGACACTGATTGACAGAGCAGTGGAGAAGAAAAAGACCAACATATATAAAGTTACATGAGATGTGCAACTATAATTCAGTGAGGAAAGAATAGTCTTTTCCAAAATACTGCCAGGTCAACTGAATAGACATTTTTTTTTAAAACATCCTTGAACACTATGTCGGAAAAAAAGAAAAAAAAAATAACAACTGCTGACACAAATGTAGAAAAATTGATACCCTTGTGCATTGCTTGTGAGAAAGTGAAATGGTAAAGCCACTGTAGGAAACAGTGGTAATTCCTAAAAAGTTAAACACAGAATTACCATATGATGAAGCAATTACACTTTTAGGTATATGCACAAAAGAACTGAAGGCAGGGATTCCAAAATATTTATACACTCATGTTCATAGCAGCATGATTTACAATAGCCCAAAGATGGAATTAAGCCAAATGCCCATCAACAGATGGATTAACAAAAAAGGCAGTATATCCATACAATGAAGGATTCAGCCTTAAAAATGAAATTCTGATACATGTTATAACATAAGCAAACCTTCAAAACATTATGCTAAATGAAATAAGCCAAACACAAAAGAACAAATATATGATTCCATTTACATGAGGTACCTACAATTGGAAAACTCATAGAGACAGAAAATAGACTACTGCTCACCTGGAGTTTGGGGGAAGGAGGGAGTAGGAGTTATTGTTTAATGGGTATAAAACTTCTGTTTGGGATGATCTAAAAAGTTCCAGAAATGGGTAATGGTGATGGTTGCACAACACTGTGAATGTACTTAGTTCCATTAAATTGTACAGTACTAAATTCTACTGGTTAAAAGAGTAAATTTTCTTTTGTATATTTTTCGTAACAATAAAAAATGCATGGATGTTCATTACAGTTTTATTTATAACAGGCAAAATTGGAAACTACCCAAATGTTCTCAAATGGTGAAGGGATAAAACAAATTGTGATAATACACCAAATGGAATACTATTCACCTATAAAAAAGAACAAATTGCTGATATACTCATGAACTTGGACTGATCTCAAGGTCATCCTCATGAGTGAAAAAAGCCAATTTCCAAACATATGATTCCATTTATACATACTCAAAATGAAAACATTATATATAGAGATTGCCAGAGGTCGGGGGAGAAGACTGGATTATAAAGCCTGAGGGAGTTCCTTTGTGGTGATGGAACAAATTTATTTTGTGGTGATAATTTATCCACATATATATATGAAAATATATCATAAAACTATACACATGAAAAAGGGGTATATATGAAAACTGATGAAATATAATTTCTGTGGTCTACTTAATAGTATTGTGCCTATGTCAATTTCCTGGTTTTGATAATGCTCTATAATTAAGTAAATGCACCATTAAAGGAAGGTGGGTAATGGGTACACAGGATCTCTCTGTACTATTTATGCAACTAACTTATGAGCCTATAATTATTTCAAAATAAGAGTTTTAAAATTCTGAGAGGAAAAATATTTTAAAAAGAACACATTAAACTTGGTGTCATATACCATAATAATTCAAAAAGTTCTTGACTTCTAAAAATACAAGTTATGTTAATAAGTACACAGTTCTATAGAAGGTGTAGTCATTAACACTCTAAATGATTAAACAAGACAATTCATCTATAAGAACATATAGCTAAGGGAGCCAGACATGCTCCAAATTTCTGTACTCGTAAATTTTACTGTTTCTAGATATGAAGGATAGCTATATCTTTCATTCTTAGGAAAAAATTTTTAAAAATTGATTTTCTTTATTTTTTATTATGTTAATCACCATACATTACATCATTAGTTTTTGATGCAGTGTTCCATGATTCATTGTTTGCATATAACACCCAGTGCTCCATGCAGTATGTGCCCTCTTTAATACCCATCACCAGGCTAACCCATCCCCCCACCCGCCTCCCCTCTAGAACCCTCAGTTTGTTTCTCAGAGTCCATAGTCTCTCATGGTTCGTCTCCCCCTCTGATTTCCCCCCTTCATTCTTCCCCTCCTGCTATTTTCTAGTTTTCAATAAATAAATATTAACTAATTATTATAGGAAAGTTGTTGTCCAAGAGGCAATAAGTAAAAAATGAATAAATTTACAATTTGGTAATAAATATGTAAAAATAAATGTAATAAGATAGGAGTAGGATATATGAGTTCAGAGATAGGAAAGACATTTAAAACTGAAAGGTTTCAGAAAAATTTCATGCAAAAGTTGTATTTATATAAGTTTATAAGCAGTAGCTAAAATGGGACGAATTTTGATAAAAATGGATTGGAGAGGTTCCAGTTCAAGATGGAACATAGATCCTTAACTGACTTCCTCCCACAGGCATACTGAACCTACAGATATATGCAGAATAATTTTCTCTGAAGAAAACCTGAAAATTGGCAGACCAACTCCCTCACATTGAGCAAGTGGGAGGGAAACAATAGCAAAGCAAGGTAGGGAAAAGCTGAGACACAATCTCATCATAAATCCCATTCCAGCACAGTGATCCATAATTGGGAGGGAACTCAAAATGTACAGCTTCTCCCTGAGGAGCGAAGCCTATTCTAGTCTTTGAAATTCCTCTTTCTGCCAACCTCACTCTTCACCCACCTGTTGCTTCCTCTTATTTTTCCAAATGCAAAATATAAGAGTTTCTTGGGAATCTAGCCCTACTATTCTTTTTTTCATGCTCCCCAAGAAAAGGCAAACATCTTTTCTCACAATTTGAGAATTGCCTCTTTGCAAGTGATTCCTAATTTTTTATCCTTACTCTAAAACTTTCTCAAAGGTCTCTATACCTGTATTTCTAATTGCTGAATATCTCTACTTGATGATCTTATTACCACCTTAAAAATATATGTCAAATCTTCAAATATTTTCAGCCACATCATTCTTGACTCCTCTACTTATATTTAAAATACTTCCAATTTCTAGCTCAGCCACTGTATAGTACATACCCATGGTATCATTTTCATCTTGTCTTCTCTTTTGTTTCATATATCCTATTTTTAGGTCTTATCTCCTCATCACTGCTTCAATTTATCTTTCCCTTAATAACTGGTCACAACCTTGGTTGGGGTCATCATTACTTATTAGGCTACTGTTACGGCCTCCTGACTTTCTAGTCTCTTCTGCTCTAAGCAACCTAAAAACACAAAACAGGCATCCATCAAAATCCTTGAGGAGAACACAAGCAGCAACCTCTTCGACCTCAGCTGCAGCAACTTCTTCCTAGAAACATTGCCAAAGTCAAGGGAAGCAAGGGCAATAATGAACTATTGGGACTTCCTCAAGATAAAAAGCTTTTGCACAGCAAAGGAAACAGTCAACAAAATCAAAGACAACCGACAGAATGGGAGAAGATATTTACAAACGACATATCAGATAAAGGGCTAGTATCCAAAATCTATAAAGAACTTATCAAACTCAACACCCAAAGAACAAATGATCCAATCAAAAAATGGGCAGAAGACATGAACAGACATTTCTGCAAAGAAGACATCCAAATGGTCAACAGACACATGAAAAAGTGCTCAACATCACTCGGCATCAGGGAAATCCAAATCAAAACCTCAATGAGATAGCACCTCACACCAGTCAGAATGGCTAAAATTAACAAGTCAGGAAATGACAGATGATGGTGAGGATGCGGAGAAAGGGGAACCCTCCTACACTGTTGGTGGGAATGCAAGCTGGTGCAGCCACTCTGGAAAACAGTATGGAGGTTCCTCAAAAAGTTGAAAATAGAGCTACCCTATGACCTAGCCATTGTACTACTGGGTATTTACCCCAAAGATTCCAGTGTAGTGATATGAAGGGGCACGTGCACCCCAATGTTTACAGCAGCAATGTCCACAATAGCCAAACTATGGAAATAGCCTAGATGTCCATCAACAGATGAATGGATAAAGAAGATGTGGTATATATATACAATGGAATATTATGCAGCCATCAAAAAATGAAATCTTGCCATTTACAATGACGTGGATGGAACTAGAGGGTATTATGCTAAGCAAAATAAGTCAATCAGATAAAAGATAAATATCATATG
>NW_027754508.1:0-301 GCF_054177405.1 Leptonychotes weddellii | reverse complement strand
TTATCCAGACCAGAAGTCACCGGAGCCATAACTGGTTAGATTTAAATGATAATTGTGACAAGTTGCTGGAGACTAAGTATGGTTTAGAGTGAGAATGAGGAACTCCTGGGACTGCAGTCCTGTAGGGAACCCCTGCATTTTTGTGGGCTTTACTTTGAGGAACACCAGATTCTTACAATGAAGAGCCAAGAAAGATTTCCCTCCTAAATCTACAGAAGGAGAGGGAGAGCAATCCTTCTGAAATAAGCCCAGAGCCTTTTCCATAACAAAGGCCCACTCTCCAGAGCAAAGACTACCAGAA
>NW_027754507.1:0-301 GCF_054177405.1 Leptonychotes weddellii | reverse complement strand
ACCCATTGGAGAGAGGTAACAGTAAAATTACATAAGAAACTGTTTGTTAAACAATTTCTGCAGAGTTTTATAGACCAGAATATTGGTATTTTCAAAGAATGCATTTTTATTTAGACCCTTTTGATTGTTTTGTTTTGTCTCAGCATTGGTGTTGCATTTGTTCTCATTGCTCTGTATTGCCTACATGTCCAAAGAATAACGGTGTCTCTTCTTCACTTTTCCCCTCATGTAATATAAACCAAATTAACCAATGCAAAATGTGTATAATGCATATGTGAACCTATTTTTTTCCTCCGTGACC
>NW_027754506.1:0-301 GCF_054177405.1 Leptonychotes weddellii | reverse complement strand
GGCTTGATCTCACCTGAGATCATGACCTGAGCCGAAACCAAGAGTTGGACGCTTGACTGACTGAGCCACCCAGGCGCCCCTTTACCAAATTATTTTCTGCATATAATTCTTTTATTTGTTTGTTTCTTTAAGTCCAGATCCTTGCTAACCTGGTTTCTGTATCATAAACTGTTGGCATCTGCATTGTTGCCTGTATCCTCCTTGGAATAATTGTTATTAGCTTCGTAATATTCTTGCTATGATATTCCAGAGTCCGATGGTTGACTTTTGGTGGAAAGCAAAATTTTCCTTCAGTGCCCAC
>NW_027754505.1:0-301 GCF_054177405.1 Leptonychotes weddellii | reverse complement strand
CCTTCAATATGAGCGACCAGACCGAAACCACAGTTATCTGTGAAATCATCTGGCGTAGCTAAATACGTTGTCTGATCTGTAGTAGAGTCGTCTGTAATAGAATTAGGTGGATTGCTATCGGAATATTTTAGGGCGGCAGAATGGGCAGTATAATTCTGGGTCATGGCGTGTCCTTTATTTATGTGACGTACTTTACTCATCACTAAATGAGTGTTCTTGATGGGCACAGCTATAGGGATAGGTTTAACAGCTATGTTAGGAAATGAGCCAATAAATAGAGAGCTATAATAATTAACTCACT
>NW_027754504.1:0-301 GCF_054177405.1 Leptonychotes weddellii | reverse complement strand
ACAATTCTAGCAAGGGACCAAATAATGGTCAAAGCGCTGAGGTCTCTAATGGTCTTGTTGGAACCAGGAGCAAATTTAGAACATATGGAAGGTTCAATGGACTATAAAGGGGTTATTAGTGGTTTTAAAAACTGTGTTCTCAGAAATCTTTGTCTCTGTTATAGATGCCAGAGAAAGGATGAGAGAAGGTACAGAGGCACGTATGATGGAGTTTTGAGATTCTATTCTTGCTTTACACAGAGCAGCTCTTGCTCATCAATTTCATTATGGGGCTTTGTCATTATTTAAAGAGAGGATTCAT
>NW_027754503.1:0-301 GCF_054177405.1 Leptonychotes weddellii | reverse complement strand
TGTTCATTGCAGCACTGGTTTTAAAATTGCAAAAACAGGGCGCCTGGGTGGCTCAGTTGGTTAAGCGACTGCCTTCGGCTCAGGTCATGATCCTGGAGTCCCGGGATCGAGTCCCGCATCGGGCTCCCTGCTCAGCAGGGGGTCTGCTTCTCCCTCTGCCCTCTTCCCTCTCGTGCTCTCTGTCTCTCATTCTCTCTCTGTCAAATAAATAAATAAAATCTTTAAAAAAATAAAAATAAATAAAATTGCAAAAACAATGGCTAAAATGTCTGTCTACTATGAAATGGATAAATAAATTGTG
>NW_027754502.1:0-301 GCF_054177405.1 Leptonychotes weddellii | reverse complement strand
GAGTACATATGAGCTATACCACTTATGTATATGGAACACATTGAATTTTCACCACCTCTCCCCCTATTAATGATAGATCCCTGAGAAATGTCAAGATATCAATATTTGTATTAAGACTCCTCAAGGTAAGGAGGGCATCATTGATTTGGGTACAGTGAAAAGAAGAGAGGACTGGCACTCCAGAGACCTTTTCTAAACCATTTTAAAAGTTTTATTTATTCATTTGAGACAGAGCATGAGCAGGGGGAGAGGCAGAAACAGGCCCCCTGCTGAGCCAGGAGCTTCATGAGGGGCTTGATCC
>NW_027754501.1:0-301 GCF_054177405.1 Leptonychotes weddellii | reverse complement strand
ACCGGTCTCCCATTGGCCTGTCTTTCAGCCACTTTGTTTTGGTCTGTACTGCAGTGTTGCTTGTTCCAAACAAGACCTACTATCCCTAAGGTGATTATTGGTCAAGATCTCTGCAAAGCCTGCGGTAGTTCTGACATAAAGGAAGAGCGAGCTTGAATCCGGAGGAAGTCCACCACGCTGGGAAGGCAGGATGAGGGGGACTTTTGCATTCATCCCCCGTATGCACCAGAACTGGGCCTTTCTCCCATTTCTGTTCAAACCCTGCTGTGGAGTCCAGGTCCCAGGGCAGACCTTCCCGCCA
>NW_027754500.1:0-301 GCF_054177405.1 Leptonychotes weddellii | reverse complement strand
ATATATCTATAAAATATATATTTCAAATTCAACATAATTCGGTTATTATAGATGATCAGCAGTCTTCAGCTGGCCATTAATTACTAGAAAATATACACTGCACTGTTTTGAAGGGTCTAAATATCCTCTCCATGAAACCATCTGAAATAATTAATCATTATATCTGGATATAGTTTCCATGGCTTAGACATGTATTTTATAATCTTGTACAATGGCAATCTATCAAATAATGTATCTCTGAAAACTGGATGAGGAGTGTAAAACTCTCTCTAGTAAAGTGACATATATTCAAAATACAGCA
>NW_027754499.1:0-301 GCF_054177405.1 Leptonychotes weddellii | reverse complement strand
CCACCTTTAGGCAGTCCAGTTGCCAGTTCTAGTCTCCAGGTCTTCCCAACACAGGCACCAGCCATGTGAGGAAAGGGGCTTCCAGATGATTCCAGCCCCTGACCATCAAATCACCCCAGCCCTCGCATCTTCCCAGTGGAGATCCTAGACTCGGAGGAGCAGAGACAAGCCATCTTACAGTGCCCTGTCCTGACCCACAAGATCCATGAACATAATGAAATGATTACTGTAAGCAATGAAATGCTGGGGTAGTTCGTTAAGCAGCAATAGTTACCAGATTAGCCAGTTAAATAAACATTAG
>NW_027754498.1:0-4281 GCF_054177405.1 Leptonychotes weddellii | reverse complement strand
CTGCTTGCGTCATTGCTTGACACGGGCTCCTGCTTGACATGGAGACTCCATTTTGCTCTCTACATGGGTCAAAGAGGAAGCCGCAACCTGTGGAGCATTCACACCAGATACAGACAGTGGTGGCTTGGAGTTAGACATCAGGGAACAAGATACCTGACAGGTAGCAAGAGTATTAGACTTTGAGTAAAATTAGAGCCTAAAATAGCTGACTGTCACACACAGTGTATATAAAGCAGTGTGCTTATAGACAGAGATGATAGGAGGAAAGAAGAAACTAAATAGACTAGGGTCTAGCCACCAGGCTCTGTAATTAAAATATAATGGCAGGGTGGAAATTTTGAGCTACTGATAGAAACCATGGCTTCTATCTAATTGGGTCTTGAGGAGACAAAGGGGAGGGAAACAATAAACACACACACATAAATTATAAAAGCAACAAAAAAATCCAAAAACTTTTGTATAAATTATGTACATAACAGGAAGTCATAGCTCATTAATATATATATATATGTAAATCCTTGAGATAAAGTGGCAAATGCTATCAAAGAAAGACTAAGATGACACAACAGAATAGATAATTAGAATATAAATTCATTCTCAAAGAAATCAAGTATTAGCTATAGCTCAAAATGAATTTTTTTTTTAAAGATTTTATTTATTTATTTGAGACAGAGAGAATGAGAGAGACAGAGAGCACATGAGAGGGGGGAGGGTCAGAGGGAGAAGCAGGCTCCCCGCCGAGCAGGGAGCCCGATGCGGGACTCGATCCCGGGACTCCAGGATCATGACCTGAGCCGAAAGCAGTCGCCTAACCAACTGAGCCACCCAGGCGCCCTCAAAATGAATTTTTAACAAAAGATGCTTTACATTTTAAAAGATGTAAAGAAATAACCTACACAATAACGAAAGAAGTTATTAATAAGAACATAGGAATATTAGACAAGAAAGCACACACACACAGACAAAATATTAGACAGCAACAAAAAATCCAGATACATTTATTAAATAGAAGACAAACAAAATCAAATGTATTGGATAGGATAATTTATATATTGAACACAGTGGAGGGAGGAAATTTTAAGACAGTGCCTATAAAACACCAATAAATCAGCACAGAGAGTAAAACAGTGGAAGTATGAAGTTAAGAGATACTCATTGCGTGACTTTAACATATACGTAGTAGCATTTCAAAAAGAACTCTGAGAGAATGGTGGAGATGTAATAATTTGAGACACTAAGACTGAGAAGTCTGCTTCTACATCTCTGGAGACTAGAAGTCCGAGACCAAGCTTCTGGCTGATTTTGTTTCCGGCAAGAGCTCTCTTCCTAATTTGTAGAGAATCATCCTCTTGGATGTGGTCTAACTCAGGGCACACATCAGAAAGAGCAAGCTGGTCCTCTGGCGCGTCTTCTTAGAAGGACAGTAATCCCATTGACAGGGTCCCACCCTTGTGACCTCATTTAACCTTAACTGCTTCCTCTTATACGCCATCTCTAAATATCGCCACAGTTAATGTTAGAGCTTCAGCATATGAATTTGGGGGGACATAATATTAAACAATTTTTGTTTAAAGAAGGGTTAAAATGAAAACACTGGCCATACAAAAATGAAATGAACAGTAAAAGGGAGAGACAATATAGTTTAGTAGGGAGATAAGTCTTGATAAAGTTCTTCTCTTAGAAATTGAGAGTGAATAGAAAATATCAAATAAATTTAGACATATAAAATTAAATAAATTAAAGATAGACAAATGTTCTATCTCCGTATCAGGAGCCACAGGGCTGCTGAGTTAAAAACCATCAATAGTAAAAAGATAAACAGGAATATCACAATAGCAATAACGACAAAAGGAAAAAAAAACATCATCTATAATTAAATGCATATATACTTTTCAGCGTTATCAAAAGTTAAAGAGAAAATCATAATGCAGCTTTGAAGTATTTAAACTGTGTCCCAGTACATAGAAGTACTGCATATCAAAATTTGTGGAATGAAAGCAAATAGCATTTGAGGAAAAATGCATAGCTTTAGGTACATTTATTCAAAAAATGTTAAAGGTGCGTGGGTGGCTCTGTCAGGTAAGCGCCTGCCTTCTGTTCAGGTCATGACCTAGGGTCCTGGGATAGAGCCCTGCATCGGGCTCCCTCCTCAGCAGGGAGCCTGCTTCTCCCTCTCCCTCTACCCCTCCCCGATGCTTGTGCTCTCTCTCTCTCTCTCTCAAATAAATAACTAAAATCTTTAAAATAAAATTATATCCCTGACTTGTAAAACAAAAAAGTAAACAAATATATTAAACACATTAAACAACATTTTAACACTTGGAAAAGAAAATGAAAAATAGCATTAAGGTAGGAAACATTTTTTTTTTAAGAGAAAAATAGAATATATGAATAACCAAAGGCTGGCAAATTGTATCATATCAAAAGTGAAATTTATCAAACTGAATACTATATAAGTGCTAAAAAAACAAAAAACAGCCTAAGAAAAGTTTAAAGTGTCAGTAACAGAATAAACATATATTTAAAAACCTCCAATGGAAGAAAATATTAGAATACATGCAAATGCTATTAATAATACATTCCCAAAGAAAGAACTATAAAAGGTCAACAGAAACGAGGAATGACTGCAATCATAGAAACAAAACATAAAACCTTGAGATATAGAGAGGATATAGAGAAATGGGAATTCTTACACACTCCCGGTGAACAGACGTGTCAAGCAATTTGGTCAAGTATAAAAAATGTTTAAATGTAACACTGTGATAAAATATATGTAGCCAATATACTATATTGCTCAGAAAAATTGCTTTGAGAATGCAAGCTATTGATAAAAACAATTTTTGTGCAGGGACGCCTGGGTCGTTCAGTCGTTAAGCGTCTGCCTTGGGCTCAGGTCATGATCTCAGGGTCCTGGGATCGAGCCCCACGTCGGGCTCCCTGCTCAGCAGGAAGCCTGCTTCTCCATCTCCCACTCCCACTGCTTGTGTTCCTGCTCTTGTTAACTCTCTCTCTCTGTCAAATAAATAAATAAAATCTTAAAAAAAAAACAATTTTTGTGCAGTAATTAAAAATACAAGAGCCCTTCCAAATGCTAAGAACTAAAACCACTTGCATCCACATAATGAAGTTGAAGAACTGAGGTTGTTTGTGTCAATGTAACTTAATTTTTAGTTCTTGGAAATCCCTATTCAGGCAGATAAAACCATAAATCAATAAATAATTTCACTCATTGCTTTATAAAATTTCTGCAAGCCCATCTATCTTAGAAAGAGTTTGTTCACTTGGGTAAAATCTCTTCTGCTCAAACAGCTCTCTTAGACAATATTTTACTTATAGACTTCTTTAAGAGTGTAGCCCCTCTGTGTCCATTAATCCTGCATAATTATGTCATAAATTTTGCCCAATACCAATCAATTCTCCACCTTGCAAAATCCACTCAATAAATCAGAAGCTCTGAAAGTGAGGCTCTGAGGACATTAGTTGTTAAAGCACATTTAATTATTCTGAATGCAACAGTTTAAAAGCTAATAGAATTAAAAAGAATTCCTCTTTTCAATAAGTGTATAATTTGAGAGTAAACTACAATGTGTAGAGTGCATGAAGAGGAATTACATAGGCACTAAACATAATGTGAATGCCATGGGAGGAGCATCCGACATACTTTTTATCATATCTTTGAATTGTTCTCAAATCCCATTTACCTTGACTTGCTAATTAGTGGTTTTTCATGCTGTTAGTTGGTAGCTCCAAAAGATACCTATGGTTTTGTTATGCATATCCCCAGAGTAACATTTGGAACATAATCACATTTTTGTTTTATTTCCTTTCTCTTAAGCTATGATTTATTTGAGGAAGGAATCTTGCCAAATTCATCATCTCTACTATCCTCATGTTTGGCACATCATATATGATTCATATTTGTTAAATGAATGGACATGACTGAAAAGTTTGCATGATTCCTCTGTAATCTGAGCATCATATATTTTAAATGATTTATCTTTATTTACCTTAAAAGTTACCTTTAAACTGGTTCACATGCTTTAGTGATTTTCATTTCTTAGCTGTGGAAAATCAGAGGTAACTAAAACAGTCTCTGAAGAATATAGCTGTAGCTGTTTTTAAAAAAGAGATACTTCCATGAGTATTTTATAGTTTTCTGAGTACAGATCCTTTGCCTCTTTGGTTAGATTTATTCCTAGGTATCTTACGGTTTTGGGTGCAATTGTAAATGGGATCGACTCCTTAATTTCTCTTTCTTCTGTCTTGTTGTTGGTGTATAGG
>NW_027754497.1:0-301 GCF_054177405.1 Leptonychotes weddellii | reverse complement strand
GTTCTTGTGTGTATATTTCTATATATTATACCACATATATAATATTACATTATATTACACACACATATACATATGCGCATTTAAAAATATGCACGTTCAGGGGCGCCTGGGTGGCTCAGTTGGTTAAGCGACTGCCTTCGGCTCAGGTCATGATCCTGGAGTCCCGGGATCGAGTCCCACATCGGGCTCCCTGCTCAGCGGGGGGTCTGCTTCTCCCTCTGCCCTCTTCCCTCTCGTGCTCTCTGTCTCTCATTCTCTCTCTCTCAAATAAATAAATAAAATCTTTAAAAAAAAATAAAAA
>NW_027754496.1:0-301 GCF_054177405.1 Leptonychotes weddellii | reverse complement strand
GCACCTGGGTGGCTCAGCTGGTTAAGCGTCTGTCTGCCTTCGGCTCAGGTCATGATCTCAGGGTCTTGGGATCGAGCCTTGCGTCGGGCTCCCTGCTCAGCGGGGAGCCTGCTTCTCCCTCTCCCCCTCCCCCCGCTCGTGCTCTCTCTCTCTCGCTCTCTCGCTTTCTCAAATAAAGAAATAAATAAAATCTTTTAAGGAAAGAATATTAGAATTCAAGTAGAATCTGAAATATCACTTGAACACACATGCCACCTGTTCCAACTTCTGCTTAATTGTAGAGAAGCAGGTGTATGTGTTA
>NW_027754495.1:0-301 GCF_054177405.1 Leptonychotes weddellii | reverse complement strand
TCTCCTCCCTGGAGGTGGAGGGGTGTGGGTCGGGCTGGAAGTGCCAACCTTGTAGTCACAGGTTGGTTCCCTTGGCAACCAGCCCCCATTACACCCCTTTGGGGTGTGTCAAGTCACCTTTGAACAAACTCAGGTGTGGTTGAAAGGGGCTTGTTGTTCATAATAAGGCCCCATTTCACCTTTATAGCTCTGGAACTACGTCAAGAACAACATAACAGAAGATGCCCCTATGGCTCTGAACTAGGAAGTAACTAGGGTTTCAGGAGCTAGGAGCTGGACTTAGACCAAAACCAAGTATTAA
>NW_027754494.1:0-301 GCF_054177405.1 Leptonychotes weddellii | reverse complement strand
CTAGAATCATGATTTTACAGCTGGGAGAGATGTCATATATAATTTAATGCAAGTCCCTTGTTTTCTGGATGATGGAACTAAGCGTTAAAAGATGACATGACTTGTGCAATGTCATAGGTTTATCCCTCAACAAGACTCCAGATATTCTGGGCCTCTGTCGGTGTTCCTTTCAGGTAATGTGTACTCTCTCTCTCTCTCTTTTTTCCTTTAACAGATCCTGCCTCAGGTTTACTTTACAAATAACCCGGGAGGACACCGGCCCCATGTGACAGAAGCCCAGGGGTCACTCCAGTCCTTCTGT
>NW_027754493.1:0-301 GCF_054177405.1 Leptonychotes weddellii | reverse complement strand
AGGGGTCCTCATGGGGGCTGGCTTCCTCCTCACCTATGGCCTCACCTGGATCTACTACACCAGGTGAGCGGGCCTGTCCCTCTCCAGGGAAGTCTGGTGATTGGCTCCTGAGTTCCAGGTGGTGCTGAGCTGTCCCACCCTGCCTGGAGTTAGAACTAAAGTGGTAGCTCTCTGATCTGAGACCCGTGTTGGTTCTGCAGGTGTGGAGACCCCCAGGGAGTGGGGCTGAGAGGCCTGACTGAGCCTCCTTCCTTCTCAAGACAGGACTGAGGTGTGGACCTGGAGCCCAGGGGGACAGATA
>NW_027754492.1:0-301 GCF_054177405.1 Leptonychotes weddellii | reverse complement strand
ATTCCTGAGAGGAGACGAAATCCAGGTCTCCTACTCCTCCGCCATCTTGCTCCGCCTTCGACCTTGTGTCTTGTAAATTTGCTAAACTAACTTATTCTAGGATTTTTTTTTTTTTTTACATCCCTTGGGATTTTCTGTATGGACAATCACTTCACTTACAAATAAGAAGTTTTTTTTTCTTCCTTTCCAATCTATAAGCCTTCCTTAAAAAAAAAAAAAATGTTCATTATCAAGCTGTATTCCTAACTTGCCAAGAGATTCATCATGAATGGTAAATGGGTGTAAGATTTTGCTAAATGTT
>NW_027754491.1:0-301 GCF_054177405.1 Leptonychotes weddellii | reverse complement strand
CGGACGACTGCCCACCCGCGCGCCTTGGGCTCCCATTTACCGGGTGGCTCGCGGTGATGCCAACCTGAGCACCTTTACAGCCCTCCCCTCCGTACCCCGAACAGCCCCATGCACCGGCCCTCTAGGCTCGCCCTCCTTCCTTACGCCCTCTCCAAACTCAAGTCCTGCATCCGGCCCCCAGACCGGGAACCAGGCTCTGCGCGGCCCCGTTTGCCGGGGTGCACGCGGGCAAAGTTGGGCCTGTACGTGGTGCATCCCTACCCCGCTGCGCAGGCTGAGCGGACCGTCCAAACGCGCCCGC
>NW_027754490.1:0-301 GCF_054177405.1 Leptonychotes weddellii | reverse complement strand
GGGCCGGGCCTACCTGTGCCCTTTGATCTCGGCCACGTCCGTCATGCCCCCAACGCTGAAGCGGAAGTACTCGCGGTTCAGGGCGCGGGCGATGGAGCGGGCGATGCTGGTCTTGCCCACGCCAGGGGGGCCGTAGAAGCAGAGGATCTTGCCCTGGGTGGAGCCTCGGAGCTGGCTGACAGCGATGAACTCCTGCAGGTGGAGGCAGGCTCCCATGAGCCACGCGCCGCCCACTCTGCAGGACCAGGGGCCCTACCTGATGTGATCCTCGCCACTGTCATGCTGCCTTTCAGGCCGAGGG
>NW_027754489.1:0-301 GCF_054177405.1 Leptonychotes weddellii | reverse complement strand
CTGGGCGCCTGGGTGGCTCAGTTGGTTAAGCGACTGCCTTCGGCTCAGGTCATGATCCTGGAGTCCCTGGATCGAGTCCCGCATCGGGCTCCCGGCTCGGCGGGGAGTCTGCTTCTCCCTCTGACCCTCCCCCCTCTCATGTGCTCTCTCTCATTCTCTCTCTCTCAAATAAATAAATAAAATCTTTAAAAAAAAAAAAAAAACCAGTCTTGTTAGAAAAACAGCAATTTCTGGGCTAAAAGCTGATTTTAATAGATCTCTTAACTAAAAAGAGGGCTAAAGAGAGATCGGAGTGCTAGTG
>NW_027754488.1:0-301 GCF_054177405.1 Leptonychotes weddellii | reverse complement strand
CTTGAGCCCCGGCTGAAAACTGCAGCTCTGGCTGACACGTTGATTTCAGCTTCCTGTGACCCCGTCCAGAGAACACCCCACACCAGGCCCAGACTTCTGACCTGCAGAACCGTAAACTAATAAATGGGTGCTGTTTCCAGTTGCTAAGGTTTGCTGTTTTATCATGTGGCAGCAGGAAGCCAATCTGCCATCTCAGAAATGACTTAGTTCTCGTCTGGCTGACCGCAGCTGTCTCCTACCCCGACTCCTTGTCTCCACTCTCAAATCTTCGCCCGGCGTCATGTTTCACACAGAGGATGGC
>NW_027754487.1:0-4282 GCF_054177405.1 Leptonychotes weddellii | reverse complement strand
CAGCCACCCCATCCCTCCCACCCCCCCCCACTCCAGCAACCCTCAGTTTGTTTCCTGAGGTTAAGAATTCTTCATATCAGTGAGGTCATATGATACATGTCTTTCTCTTATTGACTTATTTCACTCAGCATAATACCCTCCAGTTTCAAGTTTGGAAATATTATTAACAATGCTCCTATGATCAGACTTATGTATCTTGATATAAATGTGCATACAATTTTCTTTCTTTTTTTTTTAATTTTAGTTTATTTTATTATGTGATGTTAATCACCATACACTACATCGTTAGTTTTGATGTAGTGTTCCATGATTCATTGTTTGCATATAACACCCAGTGCTCCATTCAGTACATGCCCTCTTTAATACCCATCACCAGGCTAACCCATCCCCCACCCCCCTCCCCTCTAGAACCCTCAGTTTGTTTCTCAGGGTCCATAGTCTCTCATGGTTCGTCTCCCCCTCCGATTTCCCCCCTTCATTCTTCCCTTCCTGCTATCTTCTTCTTCTTCTTTTTTTTTTTTAACACATAACGTATTATTGGTTTCAGAGGTACAGGTCGGGGATGGGTAAGGCTTTTATCTTACCTGACAGAGAAGGGCAAAGCAACAAGTAGCAGGGCTAACATCAGACCCAGCTCTCCTGATTCCCATTTCCTTTACTTCATGCTGATTTCATCATGGAAGCCGCTGGCTGCCAAATCTGCAATATGTTTCATTTAGATAAAATAATATTTGCCTCCAGACATTTATAGCATGCTGTCTGCTTGTATTCCCATGTTTTCTCCCAAGTTGTTTTTCTTCTAGTTACTGTGCAGATCAAAAAGCTTAGTTTTTGTCATCATTAAAAAAATCATTTCTAGCTTCCTTGCATTTACCTGGATGATTTCTTATCTGGTTGCAGTTAAACTGTGGTCAGCAACAAATAGAGCACAGGGAGTAAAATTTTATTTGTGTCTTTCCCAGATGTGGGATTTTGGAAATATGAACAGGAGGTTATTTGAAAATGCCCTTCTTCTGTCTTGCTTGCTCCATAATCCAAATTCAGTTACTTTAATTTGAAACTGCTTTGCATGGTTAGTTTTTTGAAACGTGAAGTTAAATCTTTAAGATTGAGACTGCATGAGAAACTTCTGATAGAATATAGTTCATTGAGCAAAGAAAGCAGAGAAGATACACCTAATAATTGCTAGCTCTAGATAATGGGTCACTTTTCATGATATATGCTGGCCAAAAGAGAGTCTGATAACACTGCTCAATTTCACCAAGAGTCAACGATGTATCTAGAACATGTCAGGTATTCTTATACATTATGTTAAATCCTCACTATTTTATATCTGCAGATACTCCTATATATTATCAGAAACCCTTGCTACAAAGCTGAAGGGTGGAAGCTCAAAGAGTTTGAGGGGTTAAAGGTTGAAGCTGAGAAAGGCAAGCTGAGACATGTTGAACATTGATTAGTCTGGTTTTCTATGGTAAGTTCTTTCTTCTTCAAAACTCAGTTCCATGTCAGGTAAAAGAAAAATGCATTTATCTTATCACATGAAGGAAGTTAACCAAAATAACAATATAGGTGAAACGGGGAATGAATACTATTCAAAAAAGAACTTTGAATGTTTTTGGACAGGGCATTTGAACACCTGTCTAGTCATTTCCATCCACACACTGTAGATCTATTTGTGTATTTTCAGGTGTCTGAGATCTCATTCATTAGTCCTTCATGACTTGAAATTTTGATATAATCAAGGCTAAGCTGGAGTGCAGATCATATGGTTTTTTCAAAAAGAAACCTTGATTTTCATACATATCCTGCTCAGTAAAGAAGAGTATGGTTATATTGAGCAGGTACTGCTTGGATTCTAGGTCTGAGGCAATTTTAAATCAGTGGTAAGTAGAAATCAAGATGCTCTTTCAAAATGTGACCATTTTCCTTTCTGTAAGAGGATCAGCTGCAATATTTTGGTAGTGAACTTGCCTTCTAAACCCAACAAAGAAACCCAAATCCCCACAGCCTGAAGCCCCAAATCAATATTCCTCTTTAATTATCTTTAATCCTTTCTAGGAAATAGCCAGTTGTGACCTTGTGTCCTTTAAAGTATTCAGGGGAGGTAGCCACTAGTGGAAAATGTGATAGAGAAAACAGTCTTCCCCTTAGTATGGAAATAGCAAATGTTTCAAAGAAAGAATGTCTGAAAGCATTTTGGCTTCAGTTTCAATGGAGAAAATAGGCCTTCCTTTGAGCTACTCATTTCTGCTCTTCCAGCAATCCTTCGGAGTGCTTCATTGATAGGTGCTTCACATGTTCAGTAGTCTGTTCATTCATGAAATGAGCACTCACTGGGTCTCTAAGATCATGCTAGAGATTAAGCATGTAAAAATGAATTTAAAAAAAGTACCACTCCCAGGAGTTTACAGTCTTTTAATAAAAGCAGACCCATAAATTAGTAAGATCAATGAAATATTATTGTCCACTGAATCACTCTGTTTCCTTCATAACAGTTATAAGAACCTGAAATCATCCACATTATTTTGTCTCTTCTACTAGAATATAGGTGCCTTGAAGGCAGGATCTGGCATATAGAGAGCACCCAATAGGAATTAGTTTAAGAAATAGAATAGTATTCAAAAAAAAAAAAAAAAAAAAGGATAGTCTAGAATGGAACACTAAGGCCCTATAGGGGATTCCAGGGCCCATAAGTGATTAAGTCTATCTAGGGTTACAAAATATTTTCTGCTACTCTCTCCTGAAGTGAGTTTCTGCAGATACACCTGTCTCATATCGGCCACTTCAGGGTTCACTCACCATCAGTCTTGTGCATTTGGAAAAACTGCCTCAACTCACCCACATAAACATGGGGATGATAACCTAGAGGATGTGCTGTACAATGCAGCCTTTTCCATCTTGGACCCCTGAGCCCAGGGTACCTCGTAGAGGAGCTCGGGCACTGAGTTGGAACTGGAGATACAAAGCTTTGGAAGCTCAGCTCTCTCCCATCCTGCAGTGAGCAAGTCTTCAACCTCTCTGACTCTCAGACTCCTCATCTGTAAAATGGGGAGTCAATTGTACTTTCCTCACCAAGCTGATGCTCGCGGAAGCCTTGACGGTTCACCTACATTAGTTGCATCATCATTTGTGTGACTAACATTTAGAGATTATCGTCCTGTTTTCTGAGAGCTTTGTTCATGAGAAGCCATTCCTCTGTGTGAGAGGACTGAAGTTGTAGAACTTTTACCCCCCACCTGATAGAGGTGAAGGGATTCAAAGCCCTTCGACAGAAGGTGAATCAGGCAGTGTTTGTGTGTCTTCCCTGAAGCTCTGGGAAAGTGGGAGGAGGAAGGAGGCCAGTCTAAAAGTCATGGGGCTCCTGAGACTGTTAGCAGTGCTTTAGTATGAGTCATAAAGAGCCCTTCGGTTACGGCATCTCGGAATTCCCCAAGCACCAAAGGTAATAAAAAAAAAAACAAAAGACAAGGGAATCTTTGGGGCAAAGTTAATGACAGTCTAAGAGGAGTGTTTTATTGTGGAAGTTGTGGAAAGCATTTTATGTGTTTGCTTACAAGGCTACTTTATAAAACTCACTGGCAGAAGCACTGCGGAAGTTACTAATGAGAAAGACCAAGCTGAATGCTAACTATAATTCTATCCATTTGAGGCAATTAATTGGAACTAATTTGCTATTAAAAATCCAAGCTGAAGGTTTGCTGGGGTTTGATCATTGTCTGCCAAATTTGTTTCTAGCAAAGGCCATGTTATTGTGAATCTAGCAACTTCTAACTCGAGTACTTTATTTTTGAAAAGTAGGCATGAAACAACTCACATAGTTCTTTTTTTTTTTTTTTAATTTAATTTATTTATTTGACAGAGAGAGGGAACACAAGCAGGGGGAGAGGGAGAGGGAGAAGCAGGCTTCCGGCCGAGCAGGGAGCCGGACGCGGGGCTCGATCCCACGACCCTGGGATCATGACCTGAACCGAAGGCAGATGCTTGATGACTGAGCCACCCAGGCACCCCAACTCACCTAGTTTTTCACTCCTGCTTCCAATGCCAAGAGATATGCTCAGTTCTTTTTTTTTTAAGTATTTATTTAAATTCCAATTAGTTATCATATAGTGCAGTATTAGTTTCAGGTGTACAAAATCGTGATTCAACAGTTCCATACAGCCCCAGGTGCTCATCACAGTGAGTGCCCTCCTTAATCCCCATCACCTATTTAGCCCATCCCCCACCCACCTCCCCTCTGGTAACTAGCAGTTTGTTCTCTATAGATAAGAGTCTATTTCTC
>NW_027754486.1:0-301 GCF_054177405.1 Leptonychotes weddellii | reverse complement strand
TTTAGAGGGGAGGGGGGTGGGGGGATGGGTTAGCCTGGTGATGGGTATTAAAGAGGGCACATACTGCATGGAGCACTGGGTGTTATATGCAAACAATGAATCATGGAACACTACATCAAAAACTAATGGTGTAATGTATGGTGATTAACATAACATAATAATTAAAAAAAGAAAACATGTATCTCATATGGCAGATGGGAGGACTAAATGATATCATGCATATATAGTGCTCAGCACAATGTTGGGCATAAATTAAATAATTTAACAAAAGCTAGCTATTGTTGTTATAATATTATATATA
>NW_027754485.1:0-301 GCF_054177405.1 Leptonychotes weddellii | reverse complement strand
CTCTGGGTCACCTTCCTCAAAGCTCCTGCCAACTTCCATATAAACACTTCCCTTATTACTGCGCTTACACAGTACACAGTTCACCTCTGCATGACACTGGTATGCACGGGGCGTGTGCACCTGGATGCGGACTTTTCTACAGTAAGTACTGTCCACGCACTTTCTCTTCTTTATGATTTCTACTATTTTCTCTACCTTCATTCATTGTAAGAACACAGTATATAATACATGTAACATGCAAATGTGTGAAGCGACAGTTCATGTTATCAGTAAGGCTTCCAGTCACCAGGAGGCTGTTAGT
>NW_027754484.1:0-301 GCF_054177405.1 Leptonychotes weddellii | reverse complement strand
ATGACCTGAGCTGAAATCAAGAGTCAGATGCTCACCCAGGCGCCCCTATGATCAACTGATTTTCAACAAGGGTGCCAAGATTATTCAATGGAGAAAGACTACTGTCTTCAACAAATGGTGGTGGGACAACTGAATATTCACATGCAAAAGGATGAAGTTGGACCCCTACCTCACACCATATACAAATATTAACTCAGAATGGATTAAAGACCTAAAAGTAAGAGCTAAACTATAAAACTTTTGAAAGAAAATATAGGAGTAAATCTTGGTGACTTTGGGTTAGGCAAAACCTTGTTAAATA
>NW_027754483.1:0-301 GCF_054177405.1 Leptonychotes weddellii | reverse complement strand
TGTTCTCCTAGCATTTATGTCCTCTTCTAGTTTCATATTCTCTGCCCTGAGGGCGAAGAAGGAGGTGGGGTGAGGAAGTGGCTGCTCAGGGTAGTTAGCATCTTGTCGCTGTTTTCTGGAGTTGAGCAGGCTCTTGGCTGAGCCGCGGTGTCCTGTGCAGGGTTGGACCGACGAGCAGCGAGATTGCACTCAATTCCCCCATTTCTGTGCCGACCCGATTGTGGACTCCTGCAGTGTAGGACAGCACATTGACGTGTTCTCAGTTATTTTGGGGGAAATGGCTAAGAACATGGACTTCGAC
>NW_027754482.1:0-301 GCF_054177405.1 Leptonychotes weddellii | reverse complement strand
CTGGGTGGCTCAGTTGGTTAAGCGACTGCCTTCAGCTCAGGTCATGATCCCAGGGTCCTGGGATCGAGTCCTGCATTGGGCTCCCTGCTCTGCGGGGAGCCTGCTTCTCCCTCTCCCACTCCCCCTGCTTGTGTTCCCTCTCTCGCTGTGTCTCTCTCTGTCAAATAAATAAATAAAATCTTTAAAAAAAAAAAAAAAAGAAAAGAAATGCTTTGTCTAGAAAGCTGGTCCCCACCCTCTTTCTGAGCCTGGTCCAACCCCCCAATTCCAGGGCCTTCCTAGGTCAGCCTCATCCATCCTG
>NW_027754481.1:0-301 GCF_054177405.1 Leptonychotes weddellii | reverse complement strand
CTCCCTCTCCCACTCCCCCTGCTTGTGTTCCCTCTCTCGCTGTGTCTCTCTGTCAAGTAAATGAATAAAATCTTTAAAAAAGAAAAAGGTTTTATATTTTTAGATTGTATAAGTTGTTCAAAGGCACCAATTACTGTATCTTAATTGGGAGAATTTATTTCTGTTTTTGAAAGAGCTATAGTTTATCAGAGAAAGATCCAGCAAATGTTACAGGTATGGCACAATTTCATAGCTTAATTCATTTAACTTAGCTGTGGTGGTTTGTGACGTGTAGTTGAGTGTTGTTGTGAAAAGGTATAGA
>NW_027754480.1:0-301 GCF_054177405.1 Leptonychotes weddellii | reverse complement strand
CTCCCTCTCCCACTCCCCCTGCTTGTGTTCCCTCTCTCGCTGTGTCTCTCTGTCAAGTAAATGAATAAAATCTTTAAAAAAGAAAAAGGTTTTATATTTTTAGATTGTATAAGTTGTTCAAAGGCACCAATTACTGTATCTTAATTGGGAGAATTTATTTCTGTTTTTGAAAGAGCTATAGTTTATCAGAGAAAGATCCGGCAAATGTTACAGGTATGGCACAATTTCATAGCTTAATTCATTTAACTTAGCTGTGGTGGTTTGTGACGTGTAGTTGAGTGTTGTTGTGAAAAGGTATAGA
>NW_027754479.1:0-301 GCF_054177405.1 Leptonychotes weddellii | reverse complement strand
TTGCCCTCACAGAGCTAACAGTTTGTATATTGACAATGAAAATTTCATGTTTTATGAATAGTGGAAATGTATGCATGCTGCAGAGCACCGAAGAGAATGTTACTAAATCTGCTTGGGGATGATTCTACAATATTTATCACATTATCTTTGTCTACTTGGAGTGCTATAACAAATTATCATAGATTGGGGAACTTATTAACAACAGAAATTTATTTCTCATACTTACAGAGACTGCAAAATCCAAGATCAAGATGCTAGGAGATCTAGAGTCCTAATGAGGGCCCACTTTCTGGTTCATAGA
>NW_027754478.1:0-301 GCF_054177405.1 Leptonychotes weddellii | reverse complement strand
TTTTTTTTGCGTATCAGTGGATTTTGATTCATTACCATCCAGCTTGTATAGAACATCATCTGCATATAGCAGTCTAAATGAAGTTGATGGTCACTTTAAACCCATTCTCTACTCGTCCCCCACCACACATTTTAGGTATATGGTGTCATATTTTATATTCTTTCATTTTATGAATCCCATGACTGATTTTTATGGATATACTAATTTCTACTGCTTTTGTGCTTCCAACTTTTCATGCTCTTGATTATGGGCTTGCTTTTCCACTGAAAGAGACACCTTTGTAGGGCTGGTTTAGTGGTCA
>NW_027754477.1:0-301 GCF_054177405.1 Leptonychotes weddellii | reverse complement strand
GACCCCAAGACCCCAGCACCAAGGAACCCCAGCACCGCGGGACCCCACCACCGGGGGACCCCAGCACCCGGACACCCCACCACCACGGGACCCCAGCACCCGGGGACCCCAGCACCCGGGGACCCCAGCACCCGGGGACCCCAGCACCACGGGACCCCAGCACCCGGGGACCCCAGCACCCGGGGACCCCAGCACCCGGACACCCCAGCACCACGGGACCCCAGCACCATGGGGACCCAGGACCCCAGCACCACTGGACCCCAGCACCCAGGGACCCCAGCACCGTGGGACCGCGGGACCC
>NW_027754476.1:0-4282 GCF_054177405.1 Leptonychotes weddellii | reverse complement strand
AAAAAAAAAAAAAAAAAAAAACAAAAACGCATGGGTGTCTAGAGGGCAGTGCCGCGGCAGAGAGACCTAACTCAGGGGGTCGAAAAATGCTTAATTCTTGAAAGAGCTGGGTAGATTCTGTCTACACTGCATTTAGCACTGTGCTTTCTGGTGGTTAGTCAGCTATAGATATTTAGAATACATTTGGCCCTTGAACAACACAGGTGTGAACCTCATGGGTCCACTCTACACAGATCTTTACACACTGCAAATGTGTTTTCTCTCCCTTATGATCTTCTTAGCAACATTTTCTTTTCTCTATCTTACTTTATCGTGTGAATACAGTATATGATACATATAACATACAAAACATGAGTTGATCCATTATTTATGTTAGTAATTAAGTTTTGAGGGAGTCAAAAGTTATATGCAGAATTTTGACTGCCTGGAGTGGGATTGGTGCATACCTTGTTCAAGGGTCAACTGCATTTATTATCTTCATAATACACGGCCTTTATTCAAAATAAGCTGTAATATATACTATAAAATATATATCGATTGATATGTTCATAATATATGTTTAAATGAATATGTTGTATATTAATAATATATATTATATATTCAAAAACTCAAACTTAGAGGCCAAAAAAGGTATATAAAAACAAATTTCATATTTTGTCTGACATCAGGTGTGTCAACCCTAAGATCAAAGTCTTTTGCACATTTTATTTTCCCTTTTCCTTATTTAATTATCTGGTAAAGGCCCTAAACTTATCTAATGATTCCTAAAGTCGTAACATTTAGAATATAAGCAACATTACTAAGATTTTGGGGGGCCATGGTAGGGTTAAGGACATAGTATAATCAAATCGTATATAATTAATTTTACATTCTAAACATATGACTTGCTATGATGCATGATTTCTAATATAACTTTGTATGATATCTTTTTTTTTTAAAGTTCCTATTATTTAATGTATGTAAAAACACAGGATCTATAACTATACATATACTATGATTGCTGTTGTATAAAAATTACACACAAAAAAATAGGAAACATGACAAAATCTTATCCAAAGATATCTCCCTGAGTGATGAGGCCATGAGGGGCTTTCCTTCTTTTCATTCTTCTGAATGCTATACAATTAACATGAATACTGTTAAAGTCAGGAATATATAAAAGTGGAGTGGGCATCTGTTGTTTTGCTACATACATCTATTTATGTTTCTTCAGACTGCTGAAACTTCATCTCCCTATGAGGAACCAGATCTTCCTCATCCAGCCACAACATTCCTTTAAGCCAAAGCCTAATCCAGAGCAAGGCCCTGACGCCCTTTAATTCCATGAAGGCTGAGAGAGGTGAAGATGCAGAAGAAAAGTCTGAAGCAAGGAGAGGTTGGTTCATGAGATTTAAGAAAGAAGATGTCTCCATAACATCAAAGTGCAGGGTGAAGCAGCAAGTGCTGAGAGAGAATCTGCAGCAAGTTATCTACAAGATCTAGCTACGATGTTAATGACGGTGGCCTCACTAAACAACAGATTTTCAATGTAGATGAAACAGCCTTCTATTGAAAGAAGATGCCATCTAGGACTTTTGTTTCTAGAGAGAAGTCAATGCCTGGCTTCAAAGCTTTAAAGGACAGACTGACTCTCCCATCAGGGGCTAATACAGCTGCTGACTTTAAGTTGAAGTCAATCCTCATTTACCATTCTGAAAATCTTAGGACCCTTAAGAATTATGCTAAATCTACTCTGCCTCTCTTTGAATGGAACAACACAGCCTGGATGACAGCACATCTGTTTACAACACGGTTTACTGAATACTTTAAGTCCTCAGTTGAGACCTACTGCTCAGAAAGAAGATTCTTTTCAAAATACTACTGCTCATTGACAATGCATCTGATCACCCAAGAGCTCTGATGGAGATGGACAAGATTAATGTTTTCATGCCTGTTAATACAACATCCATTCTGCAGCCCATGGATCAGGTAGGAATTAAAACTTCCAAGTTTTATTATTTAAGAAATGCATTTTGTCGGGGCGCCTGGGTGGCTCAGTTGGTTAAGCGACTGCCTTCGGCTCAGGTCATGATCCTGGAGTCCCGGGATCAAGTCCCGCATCGGGCTCCCTGCTCAGCGGGGAGTCTGCTTCTCCCTCTGACCCTCCCCCATCTCATGTGCTCGCTCTCTCTCAAATAAATAAATAAAATCTTTAAGAAAAAAAAGAAAAGCATTTTGTAAGACTACAGTTGCCATGCATAGTGATTCCTCTGATGGATCTGGGCAAAATAAACTGAAAAACCCTCTGGAAAGGATTCACCATTCCAAATGCCTCTAGTGGAGGAAGCAGCAGGATTCAAGACTTTAGTGAAGGAAGGAACTGCAGCTGTGGTGGAAATAGCAAGAGAGCCAGAATTAGAAGGGGAGTCTGAACATGTGATTGAATTGCTGCAATCTCAAGACCAGACTAACGAATGAAGAGATGCTTTATATGGATGAACAAAGAAAGTGGTCTTTGGAGGTGGAAGCTACTCTTGGTGAAGCTGTAAAGATTGTTGAATTGACAACTTAGGTGATAAAGCAGCAGCAGGTTTTTGTGAGGATTAACTCCAATTTGGACACTTCTACTGTGGGTCAAATGCTATCAAACAGCATCACCTGCTACAGGGAAATCATTCATGAAAGGAAGAGTCGATAATGCAGCAAACTTCGCTGTTGTCTTATTTTAAGATGTTGCCACGGCCGCCCCCACCTTCATCAGCCACCACCCTGATCAGTGGGCAGCCATCAACCCTGAGGCAAGACCCTCCACCAGCAAAAAGATTATAACTGTTGGAAGTTGAGATGATGGTTAGCATTTTTTAGCAATAAAGTATGTTTAACTTGAGATATGAACATTTTTTTAGACATAATGCTATTGCACACTTAAGCTACAGTATAGTGTAAACATAACTCATATGCACTGAAAAACCAAGGAAAAAAAAAAAACCTAAAACACTCATTTGACTCGCTTACTTATGATATTCACTCCATTACAGTGGTCTGGAACTAAATCCGCAATGTCTCTGAGGGGTGCCTATAATTAACTTTGAAGGAGATCTATCCTTACAGTGCAAATAAGGCCTGTTGAAAGCAGGGCTAAAGGTGTGTATAGTAGAGACTCTCTTCTGTGCCTTGGTTCTCAGGTCTAGGCACTGAGGAGTGGTACCATGTGTAAGGGCATCACAGGGTGGTAGGAGACCAGAGCCAAAGCTGAGTCTGAACCAAGCGAGCCTGTAGAGAAACCCGTCAAGATGGTTGGGGCTTAGTTGTGTCAACACCCAAATCTTCCAGCTGGTTTTTCCTTATCCTGAATTGTGCTTGTCTTTTGTTTTTCGTGAGTTTAAGGATAATTTAGATTAATGCTACAGCCTGGTCTCTGTGGTCTATGTGGAAGTAAAAGTGGATTTAATGTCCATGCTCTGTACAACACAATAAAAGGGGGAGAAATGCATCCTCACAAAGAGCAGAGTAATGACCCCAGGCACTTGAACACTCTATCTGTGGTCCCAGAATCAGAGGCTGGGATTAGATTGCTACCAACGCACAGATTCAAGGTTAGACCGGAGTGTTTGATCTGGAGTTGGGTACGAGTGACTCCTTGAAAAGTGAATTGGGATTATGTGATCTGTGGTTTTGCTATGAATGAGGTGGTATTTGCTCAAGCTAGTCAGATGTAAGTATAATGTTTACTTAAAATTGCAACTATGGGTACCTATCCAATTTGAGTTATATGGAGATGAAAGATAATACTATACAATTTAACGTAAAGATTACATGCATATGTGACTCCAGGAGTGTGTATGTGTGCGTGTAAATAAACCCAATATTTGTATGTTGAAATCGTATCCCCTAATACTTCAGAATATAACTGTATATGGAGATAGGGTCTTTGAGGAGTAACTAGCTTCAAATGATGTTGTATCCAATATGACTTAACCTCTTAAGAAGAAGAGATTAAGACATTGACATGAGAAAAAAAGATCACTTAAAGACAAAGGATGAAGACTACCATCTACAAATGTAGGAGGGAGGTCTTCAGAATATAACTGTATATGGAGATAGGGTCTTTGAGGAGTAACTAGCTTCAAATGATGTTGTATCCAATATGACTTAACCTCTTTTTTTAAAATTTTTTTATTGTTATGTTAATCCCCATACATTACATCATTAGTTTTAGATGTAGTGTTCCATGATTCATTGTATGTGCATAACACCCAGTGCTCCATGCAGAACGTGCCCTCCTCAATAGCCATCACCAGGC
>NW_027754475.1:0-301 GCF_054177405.1 Leptonychotes weddellii | reverse complement strand
TTTAGAGGGGAGGGGGGTGGGGGGATGGGTTAGCCTGGTGATGGGTATTAAAGAGGGCACATACTGCATGGAGCACTGGGTGTTATATGCAAACAATGAATCATGGAACACTACATCAAAAACTAATGGTGTAATGTATGGTGATTAACATAACATAATAATTAAAAAAAGAAAACATGTATCTCATATGGCAGATGGTAGGACTAAATGATATCATGCATATATAGTGCTCAGCACAATGTTGGGCATAAATTAAATAATTTAACAAAAGCTAGCTATTGTTGTTATAATATTATATATA
>NW_027754474.1:0-301 GCF_054177405.1 Leptonychotes weddellii | reverse complement strand
CTTGAGCCCCGGCTGAAAACTGCAGCTCTGGCTGACACGTTGATTTCAGCTTCCTGTGACCCCGTCCAGAGAACACCCCACACCAGGCCCAGACTTCTGACCTGCAGAACCGTAAACTAATAAATGGGTGCTGTTTCCAGTTGCTAAGGTTTGCTGTTTTATCATGTGGCAGCAGGAAGCCAATCTGCCATCTCAGAAACGACTTAGTTCTCGTCTGGCTGACCGCAGCTGTCTCCTACCCCGACTCCTTGTCTCCACTCTCAAATCTTCGCCCGGCGTCATGTTTCACACAGAGGATGGC
>NW_027754473.1:0-301 GCF_054177405.1 Leptonychotes weddellii | reverse complement strand
ATGACCTGAGCTGAAATCAAGAGTCAGATGCTCACCCAGGCGCCCCTATGATCAACTGATTTTCAACAAGGGTGCCAAGATTATTCAATGGAGAAAGACTACTGTCTTCAACAAATGGTGGTGGGACAACTGAATATTCACATGCAAAAGGATGAAGTTGGACCCCTACCTCACACCATATACAAATATTAACTCAGAACGGATTAAAGACCTAAAAGTAAGAGCTAAACTATAAAACTTTTGAAAGAAAATATAGGAGTAAATCTTGGTGACTTTGGGTTAGGCAAAACCTTGTTAAATA
>NW_027754472.1:0-301 GCF_054177405.1 Leptonychotes weddellii | reverse complement strand
CGGACGACTGCCCACCCGCGCGCCTTGGGCTCCCATTTACCGGGTGGCTCGCGGTGATGCCAACCTGAGCACCTTTACAGCCCTCCCCTCCGTACCCCGAACAGCCCCATGCACCGGCCCTCTAGGCTCGCCCTCCTTCCTTACGCCCTCTCCAAACTCAAGTCCTGCATCCGGCCCCCAGACCGGGAACCAGGCTCTGTGCGGCCCCGTTTGCCGGGGTGCACGCGGGCAAAGTTGGGCCTGTACGTGGTGCATCCCTACCCCGCTGCGCAGGCTGAGCGGACCGTCCAAACGCGCCCGC
>NW_027754471.1:0-301 GCF_054177405.1 Leptonychotes weddellii | reverse complement strand
TAAACCTCATTGGCTACAATACTGCCACTGTGCAAAGCTCCATTTTTTACATGTTTAATATGACAGCGATTTGATCTTAGTGTGGTATATGATTTTATGTTATGTTTTTATTTAACTGTTTATTAGCAAGTTTTTACATAATGAGTTCTCTTTGCCTCTTAAAATAATTGCAGCTTCAGGAGGATTTGTATTTTTGTTCCCATAGATCCCTTTATAACTATATTTGTTAGTGCTTTATTTCTCGAGACAGTACTGATTAGTTCCTTTGTATCAATAATGACAAAATTAATATGCTTAATTT
>NW_027754470.1:0-301 GCF_054177405.1 Leptonychotes weddellii | reverse complement strand
AGGAAAAAAGTCACAAAGAAACAAAGAGATGGAAAATAATGAGATATTATGAAATGCAGATAATCATGGTAGAAGGCCAATCAACCCCTAAATGGAATTTCTTTTTTTTTTTTTTTAAGATTTTATTTATTTATTTGAGAGAGAGAGAATGAGAGAGAGAGAGCACCTGAGAGGGGATAGGGTCAGAGGACGAAGCAGACCCCTGCCGAGCAGGAAGCCCGATGCGGGACTCGATCCAGGGACTCCAGGATCATGACCTGAGCCGAAGGCAGTCGCTTAACCAACTGAGCCACCCAGGCAC
>NW_027754469.1:0-301 GCF_054177405.1 Leptonychotes weddellii | reverse complement strand
TTTTGCTTAATTACTGCCTCCTAACAATTTTAGGTTGACAAAAAAGATAGTAAATTCAATAGGAAGAAAATTATTTGATAATTTTTAACAGCTATTGCTGTAAGTGGTGGTGTGTATGTGGGCAGGAGGGAGGGGATGCTGGCTCTCGAATTAGAAAAATAAGAATTTATCTTTAAAATGATAAACCATAATGATTTTTAAATGAGAGAAATGGTCAACTGAACATGGATGCATCAAGAAATGACAGTTAATGAACATGCAAGGGTCGCTGCTTTGAACCATGAGCTTTTATTTTTTATAG
>NW_027754468.1:0-301 GCF_054177405.1 Leptonychotes weddellii | reverse complement strand
TTTTTTTTTAAAGATTTTATTTATTTATTTTGACAGAGAGAGACACAGCGAGAGAGGGAACACAAGCAGGGGGAGTGGGAGAGGGAGAAGCAGGCTTCCCGCGGAGCAGGGAGCCCGATGCGGGGCTCGATCCCAGGACCCCGGGATCATGACCTGAGCCGAAGGCAGACGCTTAACGACTGAGCCACCCAGGCGCCCCTCTGGTCCAGTTTTTAATACTCATTCATTCACTCACCAAATATTTATTGGATGCCAGGGATTCCCTTAGTGGGTGAAAATAAAAAGCTGGGCCCCTACCCCT
>NW_027754467.1:0-301 GCF_054177405.1 Leptonychotes weddellii | reverse complement strand
GGCTTGATCTCACCTGAGATCATGACCTGAGCCGAAACCAAGAGTTGGACGCTTGACTGACTGAGCCACCCAGGCGCCCCTTTACCAAATTATTTTCTGCATATAATTCTTTTATTTGTTTGTTTCTTTAAGTCCAGATCCTTGCTAACCTGGTTTCTGTATCATAAACTGTTGGCATCTGCATTGTTGCCTGTATCCTACTTGGAATAATTGTTATTAGCTTCGTAATATTCTTGCTATGATATTCCAGAGTCCGATGGTTGACTTTTGGTGGAAAGCAAAATTTTCCTTCAGTGCCCAC
>NW_027754466.1:0-4282 GCF_054177405.1 Leptonychotes weddellii | reverse complement strand
TCCATGTGTGCATGTGAGTTTGTGTGTGACTATGTGAGTGTGGGTTACGTGTGCACATCCATGTCTGCATGTGAGTGTGTGTGTGACTATGTGGGTGTGGGTTACGTGTGCACGTCCATGTCTGCATGTGAGTTTGTGTGTGACTACGTGGGTGTGGGTTACGTGTGCACGTCCATGTGTGCATGTGAGTTTGTGTGTATGCTCTGTGTACACGTCCATGTGTGCATGTGAGTTTGTGTGTATGCTCTGTGTGCACGTCCATGTGTGCATGTGAGGTTGAGTGTAACTATGTGAGTGTGAGTTGCGTGTGCACGTCCATGTGTGCATGTGAGTTTGTGTGTAACTATGTGAGTGTGGGTTACGTGTGCACGTCCATGTGTGCATGTGAGTTTGTGTGTATGCTCTGTGTGCACGTTCATGTGTGCATGTGAGGTTGAGTGTAACTATGTGAGTGTGGGTTACGTGTGCACGTCCATGTGTGCATGTGAGTTTGTGTGTGACTACGTGGGTGTGGTGTATGCTCTGTGTACACATGCATGTCTGGGTGGGACACCTGGGAACTCCTCTCACCCTCAGGGGGGTTCCCACTGGGGAGCTGGCCCAGGGAGCCCCTCACGACTGCTATGGTCCTTTTCGCAGGAAATCGTCTTCTACAAAGTCATCGACTATATCCTCCATGGCAAGGAAGACATCAAGGTCATCCCGTAAGTGCCAGGGTTTTAGGACAAGCATCACCTGAGGGCAGAGCACCCTTGGACCCATGCTGGGCTGGCACTGGGGATTTATCACAATGGATCAGCAGCCTCTGGCATGGCCCCTCACACGGTGGTGCTCCCTATGCTGTAGGACGAGGCAGAATGGGATGGGGAGGGAGGCACCATGGATGTCCAGAGTGGACTTCCAGAGGCCCAGGTGAGCTATCCAGGTAGCCCTGTCAACAGTAACTGACCTTTGAGTCCCTCAGGGTCTCATCTTAGCTCACCCAGCCACCCAGGCAGGTGGAGCTCCCAGAAGGCACACCCCATAGGGCAGGTAGGAGGGGATGTCCACCCCAGTGGAAGCACAGCTGGGCTAAGGGAAGGGCAGGGCTCCAAACTAGAGAAACTGGGGACAGGTGTTGGCCATTCCTCACCCTATAGCTGAATGGCCATGTGTCCCCAGACCCTATAAGCCTGTCAGGACCCCACCCTGCAGGTTCACCAAGGACTAGGATCCAGATG
Source organism: Leptonychotes weddellii (assembly GCF_054177405.1). Classification (NCBI taxonomy): domain Eukaryota; kingdom Metazoa; phylum Chordata; class Mammalia; order Carnivora; family Phocidae; genus Leptonychotes; species Leptonychotes weddellii. The sequence goes on along the minus strand of NW_027754466.1, from coordinate 3,062 downwards.
CTAGGCCTGCAGGACAGGTGACTGACACTGAGCTCCAGGGGCTGGATTGAAGAGTGGGGCCCCCGGTGGGGAGGGGGCTCCTACAGGGTGAGGGACCTCCTCAGCATTGGCCGAGGAAGGATCAGACACACCCAAACCTCACCCCTGGCCTCCTCCTACTCTCCCTGAGTCCACTACCTGCTAGCTTTCCCGCCCCACCCAGAGCTCAGAAAAGGGAATAAACATTAACACACACACTGAGCCAAAATCTACACACGTACATCGAACAACGCATCCACCATCTGACTCTGTGTTCTTTCCCCCAGCACACCCCCAGCGGATCACTGGGCCCTGGCCAGTGGCCTTCCAACCTACGTGGCAGAAAGTGGCTTTGTGAGTCTGCTGAGGCCCTGCCCTCGCCTGGTGCCCCGGCCCTTCCTGCCGGTCTGTGCACCTCTGCCAGCTCCCTGCTGCCCTGCTTCACCTACTTAGAGCTCATCGGGCTGGGTGGTCTTTTTTAGAACCATATCGTACATTGGGCTGCTTCAGGTGAATTTTTCCTGATCCTCTTTCAGATCTGTAACATTATGAATGCCCCCGCCGATGAAATGTTCAAATTTCAGGTATCTATCCATTCATTAACAGAAAGTGTGTTGTACTTAGGGAAGAAGATGTTCTGGTTCAGAAATGGTGGACTGAATTCGTTTTCGCTCCTTGAGAAACAACCTCAAAATCTCAGGGGCTAACAGCAGCAAACACGCACTTCCCGGGCACAGGTCTGTGGCTGGTGGGGCGGGGCCAGGCCACAATGAGCTTTCAGGTCTGCTCCTTGCTCCTCCTCTGGGGACGTGTGACCAAAGCAGGCTCTTTTCTGGAGGAGGCTGAGAGTCCAGTGGGCCAATGGAACTGCCCCGGTCTCTACAGCTCTTCCAGAAACTGGCCACTGTCCACATTTTACTGGCCAGGTGTCAGTGGAATGTGAAACGGGAACAGCTGCATAATCTGTGGGGCCCAGCAGAATGGAATACAATAATTCAACAATTATTAAGAACATTAAGAGCATGGAGGCAAAAAGATTCAATCGAGCGTGGGAGCCTTCTAAGAGAGGAATCCTGTGTGACTGCAGAACTCACACCATAAAGCCACCCTGGTGGGCATATAGGCTCAGCTTCAGCTAGCAGGAGAAGTCACAACACAAACCCGTGGACAGAGAGCTGTCACGCATGCGGGGAGTGAGCAGACAGGAAGAGTGACCCAGTCACCACAGTTGGAGGGCGGGAGAAATGAGATTGGTGCTTGCTGGGTGACAAGCCTGGGCCAGGGCCAGACCCAGAGTACTAGGCATCTCTGGACGCCTCTCCCTGCAGGAAGGGCCTCTGGACGACTCGGGGTGGATCATCAAGAATGTCCTCTCCATGCCCATTGTCAACAAAAAGGAAGAGATTGTGGGGGTTGCAACATTCTACAACAGGAAAGACGGGAAGCCTTTTGATGAGCAGGATGAAGTCCTCATGGAGGTAAACACCTGCCGTAGGTGCGGCTCTTGGAGGAGACACCTGTGTGATGGCATGGGACACAGCTATGTGGAGTCCCTTCCTACCATCTGCTTTAGCACTCGATCCAGCATAGGGGCAAGGGGGAGCTGTGAGGGGCCAGTCCCGGAGACCCCTTAAAAGCACTCAGTGCCCTGGAGCGGCCCTCCACGTGCCAGACACAGGGCCTGGTGCACGGCAGGTCCTGTCAGGGTGGTGACGCTATGGTCTGTCTGCAGTCCCTCACTCAGTTCCTGGGCTGGTCGGTGCTGAACACGGACACCTACGACAAGATGAACAAGCTGGAGAACCGCAAGGACATCGCCCAGGACATGGTTCTGTACCACGTGAGATGTGACAAGGACGAAATCCAGCAGATCCTGGTACCACTCCTGTCATGCCCTGGTCCCCTTCCTGCCCAGTGGGGAGACAGGGTGACCCCGCAGTCAGGGCATATCCTGTGGTCGGAGAGCCGAGCCAATCCTGGAGTTCCACATGCTCTGCACGGCCAGGGGCAGTCCCTCCCCTGTGTCCTCAGCCTCAAGCAGGGTCAGCTGTGAGCAGGGAGTGATCAGAGCCCTCCGGGTCAGGCCCTGTGGGGACGCCACCAGTTGTCCCTGTGGACAGCTTAGAACAGTGTCAGAGAGGCAGGGAGGGACACACAGGAAATGGTAGCCACTATCACTTCTCTCTGAAGCTAGAAGTTCCAGCTGGGGCTTCCAGAGGCAACTGCTGTCTTGTGCTAGACGTCACCCTGTCCCGCACTCACGAGGGCTGTGGGTAACGCCGTCACCCTGTCCCGCACTCACGAGGGGTGTAGCTAACATTCACTCTGTCTCAACACATCTGTTTTCTCTCGTAGCCGACAAGGGAACGCCTGGGGAAGGAGCCTGCTGACTGTGAGGAGGATGAGCTGGGGACAATCTTGGTCAGAATCTGACTCCCACCCCTCAGGTGGAGACTGGAGGGGCCTGAGGGTCGGGGGAGACTTCCTCATTCCTAGGAGACCTGAGCATGTCATCCCCTGATGTTTGCTGCTGTCTGCGTATCCCTATGCCTGGGTCTGTGTGTGTGTGTGTGTGTGTGTGTGTGTGTGATCTCTTTATGTGCATGTCTTTGCACCTGTCTCCCTGACAATACCTCTGTTCTCGTGGTGGGGCCATGGGTGGGGGCTGAGCCGCAGGGCATGTGAGTGGCCAGCCGCAGTCCAGAGCCACTGGAAGGGCTGATGTCAACACACTCCTGGGACATCTGAGGCTGGACAAAGGATCCTGGGAAGGGAAGAGAAAAGCCTGCCTCCCTCAGCCCCACAATCCCTCCCACAGAAGGAAGTGTTGCCGGGGCCCAACAAGTTCGACATTTATGAGTTCCACTTCTCCGATCTGGAGTGCACAGAGCTGGAGCTGGTCAAATGCGGCATCCAGATGTACTACGAGCTGGGCGTGGTCCGAAAGTTCCAGATCCCTCAGGAGGTGGGGGTGGGGGCCCGTGGTGAAGGGTCCCAGATCCACTGGGAGGTGGGGGGCTGTGGTGAAGGGTCCCAGATCCACT
>NW_027754465.1:0-301 GCF_054177405.1 Leptonychotes weddellii | reverse complement strand
ACTTCTGAGTATTTACCCCAAAGACGCAGCAATATTTCTTTAGAAATTTTATACTACAGCATTCTCTCCCTTTTCTAATCAGATAATACCAACAAATCTTAGTTACAATGAATAAAGCATTTTTCCTCCAAGGCATAAACAAAACCCAGTTTATTTCTTCCCTTTGCTTTTTAAAAGGATGATTTCCATTGCCAGGCATGTAGCAGGTACTCAGTAAATATGACAAATTAATGAGTATAGAGAAAAGAACAAATTCATGCACATCACAGAAATCTGAAATTTTTCCTGTGCAATTACAATC
>NW_027754464.1:0-301 GCF_054177405.1 Leptonychotes weddellii | reverse complement strand
GCCTCATTTATACTAGCAGTTAGAGCCTCCATTTTGATTGCATATGCATTTAGGCATATTTTGTGTATCTAAACTATACCTTGATACAGCTGTTAAAAAAAGAAGATTAATGTTTTTCTTTCATTTCCAGAGATCTTTATTACATTAATATAATTTTAAATAATATTTTTTGGGACGTAAAGATATTTTAGATAACAGATATTTTTTTTATATTTCTATTTGAAACTAGCTTTTATAATAACATTTTTTATTTGTATTTTGCTCATTTAAAAAAATCTAAAAGTAGAACAATAAAAATTGG
>NW_027754463.1:0-301 GCF_054177405.1 Leptonychotes weddellii | reverse complement strand
ACTTCTGAGTATTTACCCCAAAGACGCAGCAATATTTCTTTAGAAATTTTATACTACAGCATTCTCTCCCTTTTCTAATCAGATAATACCAACAAATCTTAGTTACAATGAATAAAGCATTTTTCCTCCAAGGCATAAACAAAACCCAGTTTATTTCTTCCCTTTGCTTTTTAAAAGGATGATTTCCATTGCCAGGCATATAGCAGGTACTCAGTAAATATGACAAATTAATGAGTATAGAGAAAAGAACAAATTCATGCACATCACAGAAATCTGAAATTTTTCCTGTGCAATTACAATC
>NW_027754462.1:0-301 GCF_054177405.1 Leptonychotes weddellii | reverse complement strand
GATTTAAAAACAGATAAGGTGGAGCCTACATGGCTCAGTCAGTTAAGCATCTGCCTTCGGCTCAGGTCATGATCCCAGGGTCCTAGGATCGAGCCCCGCATAAGGCTCCTTGCTCAGTGGGGGGACCTGCTTCTCCCTTTCCCTCTGCCTTCCCCTCCCCTTGTTTGTGTGCCCTCTCTCTGTCGAATAAATAAATAAATAAAATCTTTAAAAAATTTAAGATAAATAAAAACAGATAAATTCTTCTTTAGTCAGAACACAGTCTTTTTCTCTTATATGAATATGATTATTTAGCTTAATA
>NW_027754461.1:0-301 GCF_054177405.1 Leptonychotes weddellii | reverse complement strand
AGGAAAAAAGTCACAAAGAAACAAAGAGATGGAAAATAATGAGATATTATGAAATGCAGATAATCATGGTAGAAGGCCAATCAACCCCTAAATGGAATTTCTTTTTTTTTTTTTTTAAGATTTTATTTATTTATTTGAGAGAGAGAGAATGAGAGAGAGAGAGCACCTGAGAGGGGATAGGGTCAGAGGACGAAGCAGATCCCTGCCGAGCAGGAAGCCCGATGCGGGACTCGATCCAGGGACTCCAGGATCATGACCTGAGCCGAAGGCAGTCGCTTAACCAACTGAGCCACCCAGGCAC
>NW_027754460.1:0-301 GCF_054177405.1 Leptonychotes weddellii | reverse complement strand
GGGTGTCTATTCTCAAGAGTCCTGGCGTCATTGCCGACCGGCCTCCCCTGTGCCCATCTTGACCCCGCAGGTCGTCCCAACTCCCGGATGGCGCTGGGAGCCTCTGCCCAGGCTCTGAGTCACTGGGGCTTATCCCCTGCACCCCCAATGGGTGGTCTGCTCCCCCCAGAATCACCACACGGTGTCCTTTCAAGAGCCCGGGGCATCCCAGAGCTGCACCTGGTTCTTACTGACTCTCTCAATTTTGGCTCAAGTTCCTATTACCTGTCCCTCCCCACCGCGGTTATCTGCACAAGCTCTC
>NW_027754459.1:0-301 GCF_054177405.1 Leptonychotes weddellii | reverse complement strand
CTGATTGACTTATTTCGCTTAGCGTAATACCCTCTAGTTCCATCCACGTCATTGCAAATGGCAAGATTTCATTTTTTGATGGCTGCATAATATTCCGTTGTATATATATATCACATCTTCTTTATCCATTCATCTGTTGATGGACATCTAGGCTCTTTCCATAGTTTGGCTATTGTGGACATTGCTGCTTTAAACATTGAGGTGCAGGTATCAGTGGCAAGCAATTTAAAACATTTGTTTTATGTTCTACCAAATGCAGACAGAAAGAGCAAAACAAAAATGCTACATGAATGTTTACTAC
>NW_027754458.1:0-301 GCF_054177405.1 Leptonychotes weddellii | reverse complement strand
TTAGCACAGGACTCAGTATATAGTAGGTGCTCAATAAATGTCAGCTATTATTGTATTTTTGCTCCAACAGCATTGCCTAGCAGATGATAATATATGCTGAAATTCTTTCTATGAGTGAATAAATATGTGATTCTTATACAATGCTTTCTTTCCTCCTCCTCCTCCTCCTCCCACTCCTCCTCCTCTTCCTCCTCCTCCTTCTTCTTCTTCTCCTTCTCCTTCTCCTCCTTCTCCTCCTTCTCCTTCTTCTTCTTCTTCTTCTTCTTCTTCTTCTTCTTCTTCTTCTTCTTCTTCAGTATGC
>NW_027754457.1:0-301 GCF_054177405.1 Leptonychotes weddellii | reverse complement strand
TATAGATTAGAAACTTGGATTTACCCAAATAAATGAAGTGTCTAAAGTGGAATAGGGAAGTTGAATCATGTTTTCTTATTTCTCACTGCTCCAAAACATAACTGCTAGTTTAAAACGAAAATAGAAACAATGTATTGTGTGCATATCGCATATACAAAACTGAAAATTATGCCAACCATGGCAAAAGTGATGGGAGAAGGGAATTGGGGATGCACAAGCAGGCAACACTTCGTGCCAGTGCGGAACCATAAAAACAACCATGCTAACTGCAACCATGCAAACGATCTTTTTTTTTTTTTTT
>NW_027754456.1:0-301 GCF_054177405.1 Leptonychotes weddellii | reverse complement strand
TGAAATGGACAGATCATCTAAGCAAAAGATCAACAAGGAAATAAAGACTTTAAATGACACACTGGACCAAATGGACTTCACAGATATATTCAGAATACACATTATTCTCTAGTGCCCATGGAACATTCCCAGAATATATCACAACCTGGGTCACAAATCAGGTCTCAACTGGTACCAAAAGATTGGGATCATTCCCTGCCTATTTTCAGACCACAATGCTTTGAAACTAGAACTCAGTCACAAGAGGAAATTTGGAAAGAACTCGAATACATGGAGGCTAAAGAGCATCCTACAAGAATGA
>NW_027754455.1:0-4283 GCF_054177405.1 Leptonychotes weddellii | reverse complement strand
ATACCCCCAAATTCTTCTCAGAAAGTAATCATGTTACATTTCACCAAATTAGGAAAGTGGAGAAAGCAAAGACGAACAGTTATTTTTATGAGAAAAATTCTGTGGCATTTGAACTTTGGTTTCAGGCAAAGGTGGACTAACAGGGGCAGGACTTGCCCTCACATGTGAAACAATGAAAAACCAGCACAAACACATGAGACAACAGCTCTTAGGACAGCAAACCTAAGACAGCAAATGACAGTGAGCTCTGAGGAATGGGAAACAGAGTGTTCCCTATAGCTGGGCCAGTGCACAGCTTTGTGAGTGTTGCCAAGTTATATCGCAGGGGAGGAGAACATACAGGAAGACCGGTGGTCTCCTTGAATAAGGAGAAAGAGCTGGGAGTCCAGGGATACCTCCGGAGGGTCCCCCCCCACCCCGAGTCATCAGCTGAGTAACAAACACATGGGTATGAGGAAAGGATAAGCTAAGAACCTCTGAAACAATTAGAGGGTGTACCCATGGCTTGAAGAGAGCTGGGAATAATTTCCCTTGCTGTCAATCCTACCTCAATAAACTGGTTCAAAAATAAAATTTAAAAAAAAAAAAGTGTATCTTTCCACAACTGAAGTGAAAATTCTCATAGTTCACTCAACATTGGGTAGTACACCCAGAGAGTGTTGCCTTGATGGTGGGGCAAAACCAGCCCCAGACTCCATTCTCTTCTGGTACCACTCAACAGAGCTTCTTAAAAGCAAGACCGGAAAGGATCAAACTATTTATGAGTACCTTAATGACATCCAGAAACAAAGCACAAAAATATTCATAGGAATAAAAATATCCAACACCCAAGAAGATAGAATTCACATCTAATCAAAAATTACCAGGTATAGAGAAAAGTTGAGAAAAAAAGTTTCATCTCCTTTTTCACCCCGTTCTACCTCCTCTCTCTTGTGCCCAGATCTGGCTGGAAGCACTTCCAACAAGACTACCCCCTACCCCAGAACCACAGCACTCCCCCCTGTGACTAGCCAATACAGACTCTTGCTGTCAAGCCCCAACATGGGACTGGCCTGGGCTATGCTGAGCTCAAGGGTCCTCTGAGCCTGCCCTTCCAGCCCCAGCCCTCTATGAGGGTGCCCTCATAGCCTAGGGCCTGAGGGACACTGTGCTCTCTTGCTCCCTTAGACACACCTGCCCGGGTAGGCGGATACAGGTCAACCATGCTGGGAGGCACAGTGCCTGATAGCTTGACTGACCCAGAAACCATCTCTCCAGGGCACCTGGGACTTTTTTCTAAAAAACATACAGAACTGATAGGCAAGATAACATTTCTTTTTAATGAAACCAGTATTTCCCCCCCTTTTTCTCTTCTGGTTTAAGCAACTAGGCTGCTCTATTCTCATTGCCTCAGGAAAGGTATGTCATAACCAGAAGCAAATTATTATTTTTTTAAGAAGCCTCTTCCTGGCATTTATGTCTCCATGTCTATACCCTTTCTTAAAGAACAGAAAGGATTCATAATAGAGATTTAGATTTGGAAGAATTTTATAAAGGAAGCAATGTTCTCCCTAAAGTTTAAGGCTGGGCCTGAAACTTCTGAGGAGCCAGGAGAGCTGCCAGGGCCCATGGATGACCCAGCGCCCACTCAAGGAAGCCCCCTGCATGGCCTGTGTCCAGCGAGAGCTCCCCTCAATAGCAGCACCAGTACTTTTGCCCACTGGCTGCTTCTCTCTACCCCAGCACTTTGCATCCTTCCCCATCCAGCCCCATTACTAAGCATGGATTAATGGTCCTACAAAGTATCGCTGCCTAGCAACCTGGGGAAATCTTTGTGGTCCACTTCCAGGTGGAGGGGGGGGGAGGCAGGATTTAAAGCAAGTTGAACACTCCTGAGCCCTGCACAGTGGCAGCCCCTTTCACTCCTCCCAGACCAGAACTTTCACCTCAACAATTTTGTTCTCACGCAGACGCACACATTCTTTTCAGCTCATCTCTCATTTGCCCCTTTCCGTTGTTTGGGCCAACTCTCTCTCCTGCCTCAGAGGAATCCTACAAATAACCAGTTGCATTGGGGAATCCAAAACAACCTTTTAAGGCTACCCATGAAGCCCATTTATAAAGCTGACTTTAGAGGGAAAAAAAATACAATTGGGAACCTCATGTTTTGAAACTTGAAACAAGCAGAAAGATTTATTGCTCTTAGGTTTGTTGATCCTAGAAATCTTGATCAATGTTTAATGCAACCTAAAAGCAAAATAAAAAGTAAATACGATTTAATACAGTCAGAGCTGTGACTATGTAAATGAAGCTTTTTGATAGTTTTAAGTTATTTCAAGTAAGATCCAAGCAAATGTTGTTAAGCATTTATTTATTTTTTTTAAAGATTTTTTATTTTTTATTAGAGAAAGAGAGTACAAGCAGGGGGAGCGGCAGGTAGAGGGAGAGGGAGAAGCAGGCTCCCTGCGGAGCAGGGAGCCCGACGTGGGGCTCGATCCCAGGACCCTGGAATCATGACCTGGGTCAAAGGCAGCCGCTTAACTGACTGAGCCACCCAGGCGCCCTTCTCAAGCATTTATTAACCCATCCTTTCTTCTACTTCTCTTGCTCCCCTTTCTTATTGTTATCCTTCTGGCATGGGGTCTTCTTCCTGGATCCACCCCTTAAATGATGGAATTTCTAATGCATTCGCTGGAACCTCATCCTGCACAGGCTGCAAGCTCTCCTAGGTACCTTACTCCCTGCCTCTCCTAGCCCCATGTAGCACATAGCCCCTAACTGCTGCCTTCCCATCTCCTGCCTGGACCTTTCTCCTGTCATCTGGACTGGTATCCCACATCAACTGGTCTTTAGCCAATTATATCTGCTTGTCTCAGGGTCACCTGAAATTCAACATGTCCACAAATGAAGCCATCATTTTCATAAAACCTACTTCCTCTTCTTACTTTCCTCAACTCAACAAATGATTAAGCTCTAAGTCCAGTTGCCCATGGCAGAAATCTGGGCATTCCCCTTGTCTTCCTTCTGTCCCTCATCCTCCCAGCCAATATCGAATCCACCTGGTTCTCCCCATCTCTGCTGTCTATACCCTGGTCCTAGCCCTGGTCGGTCATCCTGCAGCTGGACCACCGTAAAACCTCCTAAGGGGTCTCCCCTTTCCACACCTGCCCACTCAAATCCTCTCTCCCTCCTCTAAAATCACCTCTCCAGTCCTTACATAGACCCTTTCAGTAACTCTTGTTGCCCTTGACATACAGAGCACAGTGTAATGTGGCCTATAGCCACCTCTCCAGCTTCGAGCCACACAACCTCCCAGCTCGTGCAACCCAGCCATAGAGCTCAACTACGCCAGCTCCTTGACAGCATCTTGCTCTCTTCCATCTGCTGCGCTTAGCTCAGGCTAACTCCTCAAGCATTGTTTCCTCAGGAAGACTCATCCAGGCCAGGCCCCTCCTCTCAGTGCACCTGTCCCCCAGCCCGAGCCCCCAGAGGGCAGGGACCCCATTTGTTCTGTTCACTGGTATTCGCTAGCTCCCTGCATGGTACCAAAACACCGACTTTTAATAAAAACGTTTCTACTCACTGATTAGCACCAAGCCCTTTCAGCTCCCCCTTCTAGAAAGGCCGCCAATGCCATCTCAATCTGGATTACTGCACTGGCCTCCTAACCGGTGTCCTCACATCTCTCTCTCCATCCTTCCCTCTGTGCTGGCCTTTCTAAAATGCTGATTGCATCAGCCTCCACTGCTTTAGGATAAAATCTACATACTCATCTGGGCACAAATTACCAAGCATTTTATGGCCTGTTCCTGCTCCCTCCCCTGCCTGGCCTCCCCTCCCTCACTGCCTCACACCCCCCACTCTGCCCTGGGTAGGGGATCTCATACTGGCTGTGCTCTCAGACCCTCCCCCTCCCACCCCCAGCAACCAGTCACCAGCTTCCTACAGGAAGCCTTCCCTGATAGGGCTCCTCCACTGCGCTGGCTACCCCACTTTGTCAGTGCACATGGTTAGGTCACTAAATATACCCTCAGCCCAGACAGTCCTGGTCTATACCCGCAGATCTGGCTTAGTTATTAACAGCTCCCCTGTTCACTCTCAAAACCTACTTCTCTGGCTGATAAATCACTTGATCACTCTAGCAATGACTATTAATTGCTTGTCTGATTGTCTGCCCCCCCTCCCCCCGTCCCCCAGACAAGGTAAATAACTATGTGTTTTATGCACAACAGCATCAGGCACGGTGCCTGGTACATAGAAAACACTGTATGTTTATTAATCAAGCAAATGTACTTGTATACTGT
>NW_027754454.1:0-14058 GCF_054177405.1 Leptonychotes weddellii | reverse complement strand
CCTCCTCTGGACCCACCATCGAAGAGGTTGATTAAGCCAACCTGAGAATAGGTCTAGCATTGTTCCACACAAAATATTCGAAGGACCCAAATTTGTAGCAAATTCCATGGCAGTTTTAATGTTGAGCTGCTATAGTAAATAAACTGGGCATTCTTTATACTTGAATATGGAATACGTGCACAGGGAAAGGAAATAAACATTGCACTTTATAAGCACTGTATTGTTAAGTGGAAACTTAACTGCTAAACTGAAATTTCAAAAGAGAGAATCTGATGCCATTTTTTAACTTACAAAGTTAAAACCTTTCAATAATTCTTTAAACTTGTTTATATGAAATTTGAGTAAGTTAACATCACAGAGTGTTACATGATCTAGCTTCTGTTTATCTCCCTATTGTTCCTCGTATCTCTCTCCCTTTTCTCTAAGCACTCGGAGCACATTAGAATGTTGGGTACAAGCCTCTGCAGAAAATGCAGTTCCTCCTCTTCCTTTTCTGGTTAATTAACTTCCACATGTTCTTCACTACTCCGCTGAAGTTTCATTTATTGCAGGGGACATTCTTTTGTGCCCAGTCTGATTTAGGACCTCACCCTCTGTGCTCCCACACCATGCTGTACATACCCTATCAAAGAAATAGTAACCCAGAGTCACTGGATATTTGCTTCTTGGTGTAAAACAAAAAAACCCCACAAAGTCTTATTTGACTCCTAATACTAAATCAAAGGACAGGACTAATGCTGTAGACCCCCAACAGTGCTTGTTGTATAATGAATGAGAATTCCATGCATGCCTAAACGGACACTCCCAAGACTACTTACTGGTGGGACGTTTGCTTGAAGGAAAGTAGTGGGCTTGTGCTACACTTTCAGTCTTCTCTTTCTGTGTCTCTTCCCTTTGTTGTGCTTTTCCTTTCTAATCTACAGCAGATGAGCAAAGGTCTGATGTCAGTGCGTTGGGAAATTTTTAGCAGGAGTGGGATTCAATTGCTGTCGTTTTCCCCATCAGTTGGTTATCCTTTAAGCTAGTTTATATCTAGTTGTGAAAGGAAAAACAAGGTTCCCAGTTAGAGAAATTTTAGGGCAGAAAAACCTCCTGGTCCTTGCTTTCTTCCTTGTTAAGTTAGCCTTTAATATAAAGTTTAATCCTTTTACGCTGCCTAGAATGTGTTCAGAGATTTTCTCTGCAGATTGTTTTATCTGGCAGTTAACTCCTGGGTACTTCTGGGAACTGAAGGGAAGAAGCATCTGAGCTGCACTCACTGAACTCAGAGACCGTCAGTCCATCAGTTCTATGGTATCTGAGTTTTGTTTTGTTTTCTCTAAACCAATGATTCTTAAATTTTAGTTTGGAAATTATCTGAGTAAATCTATAAAGTACAGTTTTCAGGGCACCATTCCAAATATTTCTGATTCATAAGATCTGTGATAGGCTCAGGGAATCTGCATTTTAACAAATTTGACTGGAAGACTCTAGAATATTCTTGTACAGATGGCTCATACCAATTTGAGGAGGCACCCTAACCCTAACCCTAGTCTCTCCATCCAACCAGAAGATTGAGCCTCCCTGAGGTTCTACTTACTCTAACTCTTTCCTTCCCTTGACTCCATAGTCACCAGATTCTGGGAGATAAAAGCCATTATTTAGTGTGGTCTTACAGAGTGAACTCACTGTCTGTTCTGCCTCAGCCTCACAGTATCACGGGCTCTCCCATTACCTTGGGATCCAAGAGTTTTAGTGACCTCATCTTCACCCGGACACAGGACATGGCCAAGAAGCAGGCCACTGCAGAATACACTGCCAATGGGACCTCAGAAGGAAAGGGAGTCCCCTGGGGTCCTCATAGCCCAGCCATGGGATGGTGGATGTCTGAAGAAGAGGAGAGTTTAAATTTTGAATCCTCCATTCCAAAATCTTTGTTTTAACATTGAACATGCGTTTTAGATAACCCCAAGAAAAAATAAAATGGTCTCCCAAAGTAAAATTACAACTGATGCCAATGCAGAAGAGAGAAAAATCCCCAAAAGTTTGTTTTAAAAGTGACATTCATAGATTTTGAATCACTACTAATTCATAATCCCTAAGCAATGCAACAATTAGTATGCATTTACAAAAGATGCATTAGATGGAATACATGATCTATGTTAATGTGTGTAAATTTTGTTTTATCACAGCACTTCATTTCCAACATGTTTAAATTTCCTAAGTGTTCCTGTGACATACTCACAGCTTACAAAATAATAACAAGAGAGGAGGCATTATCTCCCATTGCGAATCCAGACAAATAGATGGTGAGCTGCTTTGGCTATGCATACAGATGACTCCAGTCCTTTCTAGTCTTTCACCCTTCTTGCTACCTTTTTCATGTCAGTGACAAAAGGTGGTACAGTTAGTACATCCTGAATACCAACCTAGCACTTCTTTGAACCCTACCCAGCACTTTCTCCTTTTGTTCTGATCTTCATATACTATTTAAAGAGTGATACCAGTACCAAGAATTCAGAGAGTAATGATTTCCCTCTTTAATTCCACATTTCTTTATGAAAGGAGTTCTTTCTTCCTCAAGCTGGTTTTTTTTTTAATGAAAAAACTAATTATCCTTTAAAGCAACATTTTTTTTTGCATTTTGTAATAAAACTAGGAAGTAATTTAGTAACTTTCTAATAGTAAGTTAATGAGTTTTATCCAAGAGCTAGTATCATGTGGTGCATATTTTTTATGTGTACATAATGTTTCTAAACTAAGCCCCATTGATTTTTTTTTTTTTTTTTTACTTTTATCAGCAAGAAAGAGAGGCTAAAACCAGACTCATAGCTCCCCAGTGTGCTTAATAGGAGTATTTAACAGCATCTAAACATAGTCACTGCGCACATGGAAAGCTTTTTGTCACAAAATGACAAGGATCAGACACAAATCACTGTGTTAAGTATCAGAAAACCTTGTATTTCTTATGTTCCCGCTGTGCTGGCTGTTCTTGGATAAAACCTAACCTATTTTCTTGACCCTTGCATGACCGAAGAATGCCGTTAGGTAGTCTGAGTAGCGGGAGGTCCAAGCGCCAATGTAAACCCACATAAAAGTTTGTTTCTTTGCTTGTCTTTAATCACACCCCGTAGCTTCATGAGGTAGGTAATCACCTTGTCAAAGCATTATAATGGACTGTATTATATTGGAGGAGTCTTGATATGAAAGATACAAACTAGGCACATTTTTGAGGGAAGAAATAATGAGTTGGATGAGGAAACCACCTAATGCCCATTATACCAGGGGATACCACCTAATGCCCATTATATCCTAAAACATAGAGCATATCTGCTGCCATCGTCATGCCCAGAGATCTCAAACATGTATGTAGCATCAAAATGTCCACACTACATTTGCAGATAGGATCTTTTGAGATGGGGTTTTCTGGAACTACCAGGGACCACTTTTACTGAAAGAGAGAATTCCGAAATACTTTTTTGCAGATCTAATCTTCAGCAAGAAATATTCATATCAGCAGTGTAAGAAAGGGCATCTATATGGACCAAAAGTTCATACAACAATAGTGCCTATGTTACAGTTTTGTCTTTCAGTTGGACTATCTGAAGCATAGATCCGAGTTTCAGATCTATCCCAGAATCTGGCCATATTCAACTTTCATAAGATATCTTTCCTATAACTAAATTTAAAAAATCAAAGCAGTAGGAAAACTTTCATGATAATATCATAAAGAGAAATTTTATACATTAGTTTACCTAAATTTGTTAGCCATTAGGAAAGATAAGAATTTTTATTCTCTTTTAAAGAGTCTTAAATTGAATCTAAATCACAATATACCCTTACTCTCCAGAGGCCAATATTTTCAACTTGAATATGACCATTGGCCAACAATTCCATTTCTGGAATTATATAGCAAGGAAATAAGTAGACATATTTACAAAGATTTACGTATGATTTTCATCTCAGCATAGTTTTGGATAATAAGAAATAGGAGTAAATTTTAATATTCATCAATAGGAATATAGTAAAATAAATGATGATATAATGACATCCTGGGAAACTCTTAAAGTCACAAAGCAGAGCTGTATCACGGAAAAAAAACATAAAAATCCTACTCTATACCACATACAAAATGAAACTAAAATCAGAACTCATAGTTTAAAAATATGCATACATAAAATACAATAAAATTTTAAGTGATTTTTACCAGATGATGGGATTATGGGTCATTTTAATGCTCCTTTTTTGTATTTTTATGTTTTGTCATAGTTGTATTTAAATAAACAAACTATTTTTAAAATAAGTGAAAAACAAGGGCGCCTGGGTGGCTCAGATGGTTAAGCGTCTGCCTTCGGCTCAGGTCATGATCCCAGGGTTCTGGGATCGAGTCCCACATCGGGCTCCCGGTTCAGCGGGGAGCCTGCTTCTCCCTCTGACCCTCTCCCCTCTCATGCTGTTTCTCTCTCGCTCGCTCTCTAAAAAATAAATAAATAAAATCTTTAAATAAAAAAAATAAAATAAGTGAAAAACATTTCCACTTTTTAAATGTTGTGGTAAAGAGAAATAAAATAGAAATAAAAAAGACCAAATATTAAGTCCCTAATCGTATTTGAAATATCTATTTGTTTGTACAAATACATAAATAGATTGTGAACTCCTCACGGAAAGAGGCTGTGTTAATTGTCTTTTTCTCCCCACAGGGCTCTGCAAAAGGGAAAATAGTAGATGCGTGATAAATACATTTTGAATGAAGTGTAACCTCACCATCTATTTGTCTGGATTCGCAATGGGAGATAATGCCTCCTCTCTTGTTAAGTGGCTTTCCCTCTCCAAGGCTCATTTTTCTCATCATAAACATAAGGTTGTCTACCCACCTCACTGGGGATTGCTGTGAGGCCCAAACGAGACAGTACATGTTGCCTATAAAGCACTCCACGCATGCAAAGGAAAATTTATTTTAACCACGATGGTTATACTCACAGCCATGATGAAGCAAGTTAGGCCCTCATCCCCCAGGACAGCTCAGGGCAAGATCGTGAAGCCAGCAGAAAGTACCAGCTGCCCACCTGGGCCTGCCTTCTTCACTGTAGGGATGCCCCTGTTCCTCTCTGTGCCTTCTTGCTTATCTCCCGCTCTCATCCGGATTTAATCTCATGAAAACTGGGACTTGGGTTTTAACTTGCTCCTACTGGGATATGCATTCTCACCAGAGAGAAGAAATTATCAGCCAAGACAATGTCCAGTCATGGGTTTTCTGTTTTGGGAGACCCCCCTGAAATGCCACCAGGCTTGTTAGCCCTTGTGCCCCCCTGGTCAGAAGTCCAGACGGCTTTGGCAGGTAGTGCATCTAACTCAGATCTCTGGGCGGCCTATAAATCATAAATCTGCTTAGAAAAATTCCACTCCTTTTAAAGAAAAGCGCCAGGTGTTATTAAAAGTCATCTTCGTATTACATCTAAAATGGGAAAATATAAAATATACAGTGATAGTAGGCTTTGCTAGTGTATTTCTATCATCGTAATTATAATTATGATATAATTATAACACTGTATTAGGCATTAAGAAAATACAAGGCAAATATATTTCTTCATTAGGCCCTTTGAGTATTGTCGTTTCTTAGATAGGGGAAGGTACAACATGAGCAAATAGGTAGATAGATAATAGATTTTTACATATATTCTGTATTTAATTTATATTTTTTGTGTGTAGATTTTAAGCAGATTACAATTTGTTAGATCTACAAAATTATTGAAGAAATTGCAATCTACTTAAAAGCTGTACCATATATATATATATTCTATCATATAGACATCTGCCATATTATATATATATATACTTTCATATATACGTAGTTTTCCAGTTTTCTAACACTTTATATACATATATGTAACATATGCATAATGTGGAAAACTATTTTAATCAGGACAGAGTCACAAAATAAACCAAGTCACATGCCTCAGGGAATGCAGTTTAATGGAGTGTTTAGAATAGCATGAGGTTAATTAGGTTACTTCCAGATTAATTCCCGGAAAAGTGAGATCTAAACCAAGTGAATTTGTGTGTTATGTTGATCGGAAGGAGAGGACTTACCCACACCAGGCACAGAAAGGAGAAGGGGCACTACCAGTTTTCAAACCACACCCCCTCTTTGGCACCTCTCTTACTCACACCCCACATCCAGCCCATCAGCTCCTGCTGTTCTCACCGCTTCCATCGCTTCCACTCTGGATCAGACACCACTGCCCCTTACCTCTGACTGTAGTAGCCTCTTACCTGCTCCCACCCATGCCACACCGCAGGCTACTCTCATCACGGCAACAAAAGCGATCCTGTTAAAATAGGTGTCCTGGTCACGTCAGACCCCTTCTCAAAGACAACGGCCTCCAAGACCCTAACCTCTTCCTCTCTGCTGTTGGCTTCTACCGCCCTCCCCTGAGCTTGCTCACCCGCTCTCTCAGCTGGATATCTGGATCTCTGGCTGCTCCATGAGCATATCCAGGGTCATTATGTTTGTTGTGCCCCAGGATACCCACCTGCATGGTGAGCTTCATGAGATCCGCCTCGTCACTGCTCTGATGTCACCTTCTCACTAAGACCTTCCTTGACAACTGTATTTATGACTATAATCACCTCACCTCAGTCTTCTTCTGTTCCTTGCCTGCTTTATTTTTCTTCACAACACTTTTCACTTTTTAATATGCCATATTATTTAGTTATTCATTGACTTTCTTGTCTCATGTAACTGGAATGTAGATTACATGAGTTCGGGAAGTTTTGCCTATGTTGTTCATTTGTCTAGCCCCAGGATTTAAAGTAGTGCCTGGCACATTAGTAGGTCCCCAGTAAATATTTGTTGGATTACATAAATTCACTTATTTGTGCTGGGGACAGCAAAGGAAACTAGTTTGAAGAGAAGTGGCTGAAATTAGACTTACTAGAAGTTAGTTCAGTGGATTTCCACTTGAAAAATACTGAGGGCTTGCCCATGAAGTTAGCACTTACGGGGTGGTATACTGATAATTAAATTAAAAGTAGAAACTAACATAAGATTTAAGTATAGATCCTAAAATAAATAATCCCAAATAATTTCTTCCTGGAAAATAAAATCTTACTCTATTTCTGTTATTACAGCAGAAACAGAGGAATTTAGAGAATGTAAATAAGTTAATAAGAGATCACAAATTTTTGAAATGTTACAAGAAAACCTAATAAAACTCTTAGAATGTGAATGGGAAAAATGCACAAACAAATATTTTCAGGGATTGATAAAAATTATCTACTGCTAATCATATGTTTCGTACTTTTTTTAAAAAGCTACTCGTGTAGAACGATAACAGCAAGAGAACAAATTAATCATAGGCTCAGAATGACTCACTATGTACAGTTTACAAATTAATTAGCTTTGTCTTAATCTTTTCAATTAAAAAAGTGTTAAAGTGTTAGTTTATTACTTAATTCAGTGTTAAAATGCTGGTTAATTGCAAAACAGTATTAGGGGCTAATACTAAAATTCCACGTAAAAGCATCAGGGAAACAAAATGCATTTAAGGCAAATCCAACTTTCCAAAGTCTGCTTGCGCTAAGGTGATGCCAGTTACTGCTAAGGAGAGCATAGCATTCCTGTGAAGGCTTTCCTCAGCCAAAATGGCATAAGGGGAAGAAGCAATTGGATTAATTTACAGGGGAAAATGTTTGAGTATTCCCAGCGCCCAAATAACTTCCCTTAGGCTTTTCTTATACCTTAAGACACATCTTGCGAATGGATGCACCAAATAAATCAAGACAGAGCCCAGATGCTCAGACACAGCTCTGAGCTCTGGTGGCTGGATACCGGGAAGCTGAGTGTGGGTTCTGGGCAAGGTGCCAGGTTGTCTGATGGCTGGATGGTGGGACGCTCAGTGTGGGTTCTGGGCAAGGTGCTGGGCTGTCTGTTGGCTGGGTGCTGGGAGGCTGAGTGTGGGTTCTGGGCAAGGTGCCAGGTTGTCTGATGGCTGGATGGTGGGATGCTGAGTCTGGGTTCTGGGCAAGGTGCTGGGCTGTCTGTTGGCTGGCTGCTGGGAGGCTGAGTGTGGGTTCTGGGCAAGATGCCGGGTTGTCTGTTGCCTGGATGCTGGGAGGCTGAGTGTGAGTTCTGGGCAAGGTGCTGGGCTGTCTTGTGGCTGGATGCTGGGAGACTGAGTGTGAGTTCTGGGCAAGGTGCCGGCTTGGGCGCTACCCCTAGAAGGGCTCACCACAGGACAAATGCTGAATGCTATTTTAGCTTTTCGCCTTTTTTTCATAGAGGCGAAAATCTTCTTAGGATTTCTTTTGATTAGTGAAAACAGGTACTTACCTAGGTCTTTCATAAAAGCAAAGTGTCATAACATAAACTTTTGAAAAGCTGGAATACCCATACTACTCAAGTACAAAACCACACTCCAGTGATGTGTGTGTAGGAGTTTCTCCATTTGACTTATATGTGTATGGTTATGTTTATACATATTCTTAGTGGCATTAGTTTTAGCCATGATATCATAAAATAAACAGTGGAGAACGCTGCATATGATCACCCTGCACTGTGGTTTGCAAACTCTGAGCCTTTAGTTTCAAGGGTTTTCTTCTTGCTAGTTCTCTGTGTCAGTCAGATAGCTGGATTCAGCCCCCAAATGTTTGTATTCAGACCACCTTAAGAGGTGATGAATTTTATTAAGAGTTGGAATCAGTCCTGCTGAGATATTTAAAAAAAAAAATTGTAAAATAGGATCTGACAGCATTCACAGGAAGCTATTCTTACTGCTGCAGAGACAGCCTTGCCTGCAGGGACTCTTAGAGACTCAGTCATGGGCATGGAGAACGTCCTTGTCACATTCTCACAGTGCCCTGAAGGAGTGATGGATGTGGGGAAATGGAATCAAAATATCAATGTGATGACAGGTGGCAAATGGGAGCAACTATGAGAGATGAAGTTCAGACAAGACATAAAAAAATCAATTAACTGGGGCATCTGGGTGGCTCCATCGGTTAAACATCTGCATTCGGCTCAGGTCATGATCCCGGGGTCCTGGGATCGAGCCCCGCGTATCAGGCTCCCTGCTCCCACTCCCCCTGCTTGTGCGTGCTCTCTCTCTGTCAAATAAATAAAATCTTTACAAAGAAATCAATTAACTGATGTCAGGAAAATTATTTATAAAATACACAATAATATATGGAGCACTAGAGAAGCAAGACAAGTGTAGACGGCAAGTGTAAGTCAACCATAGAAAGCTGTTATAAACAAGAAAAACAGTAAATAAAGTAAGGTTCGTTTGCACACATGTTAAAAGTACAGCATGGCATAAGGGTGTCTCTTTCTGCATATTTGGTATTGGTTGTTTCTTTGTTCTAATGTTTAATTCAGGTCCCAGAAACCTAGATTTTAAGTCTTTAAAAAAGATTTAGAAGTAAGATTGAATAGAATCGGCAGATAGTTTTTTTTCTCCCAGTCATCTTAGTGTTTTTTGTTTTTTAAAATTTATTCACTTATTTTAGAGAAAGCACACAAGCAGGGGGAGGGGCAGAAGGAGAGAATCTCAAGCAGACTCCACACTAAGCACGGAACCTGATGTAGGGCTCAATCTCATGACCCTGAGATCATGACCTGAGCCAAAATCAAGAGTGGGCCACCTAACCGACTGAGCCACCCGGGTGCCCAGTCATCTCAGTGTCTTAAAAAAAAAAAAAAAAAAAAGGTACATCATCTCTGTAGAAAAGTAATTTTTTCAAGATGAGATGTGTAATGGGGAAATGTTGGAAAGAATAAAAAAAGGAAAAAGAATCACCCATTGCATCACTATCTAGAAATAACCACTGTTATTTGTTTTGACACATTTTCTAGCTATTTTTTTAGTGTGTATATATGTCAGTTCCTTAAAATCAAATTTCATTTTTGGTAGATAAATTGGAAAGATAAAATAAAATAAATATCTATACTATAGCTGCAGCATTTCATAATTGAAGAGGGAATGAAAATACAGCAAAGGTAAGAAAAATGAAACTTTTTAGGTAAAAAGAACTAATAAAGGGCGCCTGGGTGGCTCAGTTGGTTGAGCGACTGCCTTCGGCTCAGGTCATGATCCTGGAGTCCCTGGATCGAGTCCCGCATCGGGCTCCCTGCTCTGCAGGGAGTCTGCTTCTCCCTCTGACCCTCCCCCCTCTCATGTGCTCTCTCTCATTCTCTCTCTCTCAAATAAATAAATAAAATCTTTAAAAAAAAAAAAAAGTAATAAAATTGACCTTAGTTCCATGTGATGGCAAATTTAAGAAAAAAAAAAAAAAAAGAATTGAGAAAAAAACAAAAGGAAAAGAAAGGAATGTGATTAGGGAGAGAATAAGTTAGAGAGGGCGGGAGGTGGTCCAGGACACACATACAGGAAAGTAGGAAGAACACCTCCGTGAAGAGGCAGGTGTTTTTCCATACCAGAAACTTCCCTGCAGGTCTTCAGGTACGCAGAGTTGTATGGTGTGCTTTCTTTCAAGTATTTCTATAAAGTTCATAAATGCTGAGATGCCTGGCACTGAACAAATGAGGCCAGCCTTGTTTCCAACCTTAGATGCTATGCTTGATTTCATTATTGGACCCTCTGATAATCTACATTGTCAATATCCTTTTTTAAGAGACCTTATAGAAACAAACAAACATACCAAAACATGTGTTTTATTCCTACTGCTGCTATAGCAAATTGCCACAAACTTATTCGCTTAAAATTTTCTTTCACAGAAAGAAATTTTCTGTGACCAACTTTACAGTTTGGGGAGTTAGGAGTCTGAAATGGGTCACATTGGGTTAAAATCAGGGTTTCGACAAGGCTGCATTCCTTCTGGAGGCTCCAAGGGAGAATCTCTCCCCTTGTCTTTCCTGGCTTCTGGAGGCCACAAGTATTTCTTTACCTGGGGCCCTTTCTTCCATTTTCAAAGCCAGCAGTGGCTGGTCCAGTCTTTCTCATGTGACATAACTCTGACATTGACTGCCCTACCTTCCTCTTTCACTCATAAGGACCCTTGAGTTTATATTGGGCCCACCCAAATAGTCCAGGATGACTCCCACCTCAATATCCTTAAATTAATCACATCCGCAAAGTCCCTTTCACCAGGTAAGGGAACAGATTCATTGGTTCTGGGAATTAGGAGGTAGACATCTCAGGGTGGCCTGTATTCTGCCTACCACAAATAGAAAGCTATATTCTGTGATTACTTTAAAGAAGAGTAAATTCATACAATCAGACATGTTCTCACCATGTTACTCCAGCAGAAATTAGAAAGCATTACATGACCATACAAGTATCAGAAAGTGTTTAGAAGGACCCTTTGGTCAGTATTTTTCCCACTGGAGGGAGCCTTTCTTCCTTGCCTACAGATCTATCAATGCTGTTTTAGCACAGAGATTATTTTAAAAATTTCAAATCTGTTCACTTTTTCAGGTCCTTATTTACCTCTCTTTGGCTTCCTTTCCTCATTGTTTTTCCAAGATTCTATATTATGTGGCTGTATTATGGAACAAAATATCAAGAGTATGGGAATCCAGGGTGTGAAAACTCAGTTAACTCATCTCCTTGGCAGTCAGTAAGGAGTTTGAAGATGTGTTTAGAATGTTAAAGTATGTCCATAGTATTTCAGATCACGGAGGTAGAGATTCTATTCTATAGGAAGAACTTGTCTTATAGTTTCCTGTATAACATCAAATCAAACAGAGAAGATGCTTCCTACTTTATGCTGTTTTTTGTCCGCAGAATGATTTTATTTACCATGTTTGCCCTTTAAATGCCTACTTTGAAGGAAGACATCACATACCTGTGTGTGTCATCTCCTAGGTCTCTTCTTTCATGGCTTCAGCTTTGTACTCTGTCCCTTAGGTGGATAACATGCGAAGGTGATGTCCTCTGAGTTGCTAGGATATGGGCACTCCGACATAACCACCGTGGGGGAGGAACACCGGAATGAAATGGAAAGGCCAGCATTTGATGTCAGTCCTTCCATCCACTCCTAAGAGAAAATAACATGGGCTTACTGTTTCTCAAAACCTATCAAGAGCACTCGATACTACTGAGAATTCTCACCTGCCTACAAGATTTTTTAAAAATTTCCCAGAAAATTCTAATTCACTAAACTATTCATTTCTTCTACTGATGTATCCGTTTCAGTGTTTCCTGCCTATTCCTAAGTAGTCCCTGAAGGCCCATGCTCAGCCTCTTTCTACTCTGTTGGTGGAATTCTGTCAGCAGGGAAGCCAGAGATTGGCAGCTTCACTTGCTGATTCCTTAGACTGACATTTCTGGCAGGCATAGGAGCGACAAACGGGGGACAATATATCAAGAGATAGTTTTTCCCTATTCTTTTTTTTCAACTTAACATGTATATTTTTACATAATATATTACTATATAAATTTCAGTTGAGAATCTGGGGCATATATCTGATATAGTGTTATTTTCTAGATCAAAAGAAGAGAAAACTTATGCTGTCCTAGGCATTCTAAATGGCAAGTGAGGTTGTGTGTTTGTGTGTATAAAAGAGATACAGAGACAGAGATGGAGACAGAGAAAGTGAGGAACCAATAGAAACCACTCTCAAAGCCCTAGCAGTATCTCCCAGGTATATCAGAGAAGTGAGACGCTAGACACATTGGGAGACCTGAACTAGTTGGGGGATGTAGAGAACATATGCAGGACTGGCAGGGGACACAGGTGGGTGAGTAGATAAAAAGTTGGGTATCTTAAACTGAAGTCCTTGAACTTTATCCTGGAAGGGCTTGATTTAATAGGGCTGCACTTCTTGACATAACAAGAGATGATTATGTTAATAAATTATACATGGAAAGGAAAGAAATTTTCTGTGACCAATTTACTTCAGTAAAACCTATTTTTTAGCTACATCAATTTAAGAATTTTTAAATATTCCAACACGTGCCTTATTTCCCCAAATTATTTTACAACAGAAACCTTTTCTTATGAGTCGGGGATTACAGGATCTCAAGGGACCAGGGTTCCCCAAAACATGCTTTAGGAAATGTTGTTGAAAAGTGTTATAGAAGTGCCCAGATTCTTGACTTGGTTTTTAATCTAATCTGAGTGTGACTTTGAGCAAATAACTTTATTTCTTTGGGCTTTCTTGTGTTTTACTTGAAAACTAAGGATATAGGAAGAAACTATATACTCTCTATGCTCCCTTGTTCTAGTAGTGTATGGAAAATATCCCATAATCAGCCTGTCTGGAATATAGATATCAAGCTTGAGGTAAAGTTTCGCACGCAAGGATTAAGTCAGTGACAAATGGCATATTTAAGAAAAATATATAATCAACCGGGATACTCTAATAATGGCTTAGTGCACATTGCCTGGAGGAATCATTTTTAACAAGGTCATGCTTTTAAAGGCTAATTTTAATTTTTGCCTCAGCCATAAGTAAGGACTAGAACCTGAAGCACATAGGTCAGTACATTCTAAGATGTATTTCAATATGTGCTCACCATATCAGTTAGACTTTTAAATGAAAGTGAACACGCCTTTGAGTTCAGGCACAGTGGAAAAACTTGGCCTAACAGGTGAAGATGGAGGAATCACATGCTGATTAGTGTTCTTCCTCCAGTATGTCAGTGTGGTGAGAGAGAAAATGAAGGCGTTTCCAAATAGCTTTCTTGGAGGGGAGGGTGACTTTTATTCGATATGTGCTTATATTTATTTCCTTAAACAAGCCATAAATTAAGTTTTTCCTGTCATTTGGGCACCAACTGAATACTGTGCACTTCTGATTTCCATGAATGATGCAAGATGGGCATTTCTTTTCATATTTTATAGCTTATAATACCAAGGTTCAAAAATTTTAGAGATCACACCCAAGGCCCTAAAAAGTAGAAAGTTACAAAACTGGAAATGAGCGCAATTTAAGCCTTCTTGGTATGTTCTTTGTTTGTATATAGTATCAATTTTCTAAAATATGACCACATAGATAACATTTCTCACAAAGAAATGTATATATATTGTATAAAATCTCCCCAAATAATGCAAACTCCCATTGAGTTTTCAAGATCTATTCTTGGAAGACTCTTGTTTTAGGACTATAGTTAGTTT
>NW_027754453.1:0-301 GCF_054177405.1 Leptonychotes weddellii | reverse complement strand
TAGTATATATGTACAGGAAAAAACATAGTATATATAGGGTTCAGTACTATCTGCGGTTTCAGGCATCAGGGTCTTGGAACATATCCTCTTAGCTCTAAGACTGTTGAACTGGGCAGCTGACCTCTTATTAACCGGAAGATAATATATGTGTATTGTTTAGGCCACCATGTTTGTGATAAATTGTTGTAGCAGCAATAGAAAGCGAACAACCCCTCCCACATGAAGGGGCGGGGAGGAGAAGAGGAAGCAGCTGAGGGGATGGAGAAGCAGCCAGGGGGTAAGAGGAAAACAAAGAACAGGG
>NW_027754452.1:0-301 GCF_054177405.1 Leptonychotes weddellii | reverse complement strand
GGTATTTATACATAAAAATCATAACAAAATACCACTTTTTCCTTGCTTATTCTGAAGAAGTTTTGCTGTGGAATGCTTTGGCTCATTTTTGTTTTCTCTCTGTATTTTATTTTGTAAAAAATTTAATATTTTAATCATGCCATCCAAGGCTAAGTCCTCTACCCTGATTAGGCCCTCTACTAAAGCTTTATACTTTAAACACATAGGTCCTGCCCATTATATATTAGACTAATTTCAACATATAAGAGAAATTTATGGCTCTTATGAATGTGTGAGGGGGATATTTTTAAAAGGCTTTTAC
>NW_027754451.1:0-301 GCF_054177405.1 Leptonychotes weddellii | reverse complement strand
AGCTAATCCCAGCACGGCACAGCTTAGCAATAGAAACCCTGTTCTCAGAATAACCGGGCCTTGAGTGAAACACCAAATCATCCATAAAGCTCTTCTGCATTGGTCTTCAGTATTTCTCTGCATATCTCCTTCCTGTGTCTATAGGGTCCTGGGCTTCAGGATTTGTTAAGCATAGAACCGGGACCCACAGGATGGAAGACAATGGGCAATCTCATTTGGGAGCCTGTTTCTCCGAGAAGGCAGACCCTGCTGGCCCAGCCCTTGAGTGAGTCTGGTTCCTGTGTGAGGAATCCTGTATTAC
>NW_027754450.1:0-301 GCF_054177405.1 Leptonychotes weddellii | reverse complement strand
TTTCTCTCGCCCTCAGGATCTCCAGCTGGGCCCCAGAATTCAGCAATGTAAGGCAGACGAAGAGGAGAAAAGCACACAGTCATTTAAAAAAAATTTTTTTTAAAGATTTTATTTATTTAAGAGAGAGAGAGGCGCCTGGGTGGCTCAGTCGGTTAAGTGGCTGCCTTCAGCTCAGGTCATGATCCTGGGGTCCTGGGATTGAGCCCCACGTCTGGCTCCCTGATCAGCGGGGAGTCTGCTTCTCCCTCTCCCTCTGCCTGCCACTCTGCCTACTTGTGCTCTCTCTCTCTCTGTCAAATAA
>NW_027754449.1:0-301 GCF_054177405.1 Leptonychotes weddellii | reverse complement strand
CGAAGGCAGACACTCAACCGTCTGAGCCACCCAGGCGCCCCTAGAGTTCAAAGTTTTTTTTTTAATTTTTAAAATTTTATTTATTTTTGAAAATATTCAGAATACGTGTTCTTAAATGTTTTATTTTTTCCAAAAGTATTTTAGCATTATTCAGATCCATGGTATCTTATTATTCTATTCTTTATTAACTGGTTTTTTTTAATTATTATTTAAGTCAGATATAAGACATTGTACCATGGGAAATTTCTTTTTTTTTAAATTTTATTATGTTATGTTAGTCACCATACAATACATCATTAGT
>NW_027754448.1:0-301 GCF_054177405.1 Leptonychotes weddellii | reverse complement strand
TGAAATGGACAGATCATCTAAGCAAAAGATCAACAAGGAAATAAAGACTTTCAGTGACACACTGGACCAAATGGACTTCACAGATATATTCAGAATACACAGTATTCTCTAGTGCCCATGGAACATTCCCAGAATATATCACAACCTGGGTCACAAATCAGGTCTCAACTGGTACCAAAAGATTGGGATCATTCCCTGCATATTTTCAGACCACAATGCTTTGAAACTAGAACTCAGTCACAAGAGGAAATTTGGAAAGAACTCGAATACATGGAGGCTAAAGAGCATCCTACAAGAATGA
>NW_027754447.1:0-301 GCF_054177405.1 Leptonychotes weddellii | reverse complement strand
CATCATAAATCATCTGATGTCCACAGGTAAACACTTAATGTCTTCTTAGAATGGTTGGTTTTTAAGTTACTATTTATTATTTTTATTTAATACACAAGTAGGTTTCTTAGATATATCCAAGTGTAAGTTATGTCACTATTTAAACTGTGTTTGCCCTTGCTATAATTCACTATCATTGGGTCAGGATTCTGAACCTGTTTGGAGTGCATACTGGTCCAAATGACCGAATTCTTCTATCCAGCCTCAGAATGCCAAGGAATGCATGAGTGTCCACTCTAGGTTTTAATGGCACGTTGTACAA
>NW_027754446.1:0-301 GCF_054177405.1 Leptonychotes weddellii | reverse complement strand
AAGGTCTACCAGTGTCTAGGATGTGGGTGCCAGGCATGCTTGTTGGCTTGCAGGACAGTCCCATACAATAAAGATTGCCATGTGTGAAGGGTTGACAGATAAATTATAGGACACCCAGTTAAAGTGAAATTTCAGGTAAACAAAAATGTATTTTTTTTGTATCAGTATGTCTCAAATATTGCTTTTTTTTTTATCTGGCAACCCTATCTGTGTTCTGCTTTACTTTCAATTTTCTCCTGGACAGTTATGTAGGTAAAAAACTGTTTTTAATGATTTGATATAGGATATATAAACACAAATA
>NW_027754445.1:0-301 GCF_054177405.1 Leptonychotes weddellii | reverse complement strand
AAAAAAGGAGTGTCAGGGGCGCCTGGGTGGCTCAGTCGGTTAAGCATCTGCCTTCGGCTCAGGTCATGATCCCGCGGTCCTGGGATCAAGTCCCACATTGGTCTCCCTGCTCAGCAGGAAGCCTGCTTCTCCTTTCCCCTGCCTGTGCTCTCTCTCCATCTCTGTCTCCATCTCTCTCTGTCTCTGTCTCTCTCTCTCTCGGACAAATAAATTAAAAAAAAAAATTAAGAAAAAAAGGAGTGGCAGCTGTAACAACAAATCCATGATGCTGGTACTTTTTTATACTCATTTTATAGATGAA
>NW_027754444.1:0-301 GCF_054177405.1 Leptonychotes weddellii | reverse complement strand
TGGTTAAGCGTCTGCCTTTGGCTCAGGTCATGATCCCAGAGTCCTGGGATCAGGTTCCGTGTTGGGCTCCTTGCTCAGCAGGAAGTCTGCTTCTCCTGCTCCCTCTGCCCCTCCCCCCCATGCTTGCGTGCGCACGCGCTCTCTCACTCTTTCTCAAATAAATAAAAAATCTTTTTTTTTTTTTTTAATTTTATTATGTTATGGTAGTCACCATACAATACATCATCGGTTTTTGATGTAGTGATCCACGATCCATTGTTTTCATATAACACCCAGTGCTCCATGCAGTACGTGCCCTCCT
>NW_027754443.1:0-4283 GCF_054177405.1 Leptonychotes weddellii | reverse complement strand
ACCCTACAGCTAACATCACCTCAGTGAGGAAAGACTGATATTATGTCACTAAGATGATGGAACAGGACACTCCAGCCTCTGTCACCCCACAAAGAACAACAATTAGACAGCTATCCACAAACAAAAATAGGCCCAAGAGCTTAGGAGTCCATTTAAGAAGTTTCAACAACAGAGTGGAGAAAACTCCTGAGAATAACTGTGCAAGGAAAATAACTTCATTTTGCCCGCATCACCCCATGACCCAGGCCAGCACTGCTCAGCACCAAGAGGACACTCCCTGACTGAGACAGTTCCCCTTCCTGGGGAACAGCAGAAGGGTGAACGACTGTTAGCCCCAGCCCTTCAGGGCACAGCACAAATGACCTGTTTTGGTTTCAAACCTCCCAGAGACTGGCATGGCTGACATCTAGACACAGCTAGGAACAAAGAAGGGCAGGACTACCAGCCACCGGGCATGAGTGACCATGTTTCTCTGTGTCCTGCTCTGCAGAAGACCCTAGCAGCCTTAGCGGCTGAGGAACCAATAGCCAGCCGAGCACTGTGCACCCTCTAAGATTTTGCTGCTGATAGTCCCCCAGGTTTTCACATTTGCAGACTCCAGCTGCCTCAGTCCTGCTGTGTCCCATCTGTACTCACTGGAGTTGCCTCAGCCGTGCCACCACCAACACTGTGAGCCCCAGAATCTACACCACCAGCCAGTCTGGCCTCTGTAACTCAGCACATGTACAACACCAGCCCAGGCCCCAGCAGCTTTCAGGTGCCTGAGGCCAGGCCTGACTCCTGTCACTGCACTGCCACATGAGACCACAGCTAAACCCTGAAGCTGTGCACCTTCACACGGCCGGCCTGAACTCCACTCACAAGCCCTCAGCTGCCGCGCATGCACTACTGGCTAGCCCTGAAGCCCTGTGAGTGCACACAGACAGCCCAGACACTCAAGGCTCCCTGTGTGCCCACAGGCGGACAGTCCCCACCACTGGCGCTAGCTCTCTTTTGGGCATGAGCCTGCTTTCAGCCACTACAGATGGGTGTGTGCATAGCACCAACTCTTGCCACCATTCTCCTTCCCCAGCCTCCTGGCGCTGGATCTGATGGTGCTGCTGAAGACCCCAACAGCCACTGCAGCCACAAAGAACCCTCCACGGCTCTTGCTGCCAAGGATCATGCAGCTGCTGAAGTTGTGGCCCCCAACTGCCTGAACCAATCACGCCCTCCTGATTATTTTAAATTATCCAGTCAGAGTGAGGTACAAAAATGAAAAGAACTGGGGGACAAAGCCTACAGGACTTATAGGATACCAACAAGTGAAACAATATTCATATGATGGGAGTCCCAGTAGGTGAAGAGAGAAGTGGACAGAATGCTTACTGAAAGAAACAATGGCTGAAAACTTCTCAAACCTAGCGAAATGTATGGAAATCTTGGGACATGAAGCTTAAAGTCCCCAATAACATTGAATCTGAAAAAGACGTCTCCAAGAGACATTATAATAAAACTCAAAAATTAAACCCAAAGAAAAAGTCTTGAAAGCAGCAAGAGAAAAGGAGCTCATCACATACAAGGGAACATCGTGGGCTGTCAGTGGATTCCTCAGCAGAAATCGTGAAAGGCAGAAGACAGTGGGTGATTTATTTGACGTGCTGAAAAAAAATACCAACGAAGAATACCTTACCCAGAAAAACAAGGCTTTCAGAAATGAGAGAGAGATAAAGACATTTCCGGACAAACAAAAGCGGACAGAATTCATTACCACTAAGCCTGCCTTACAAGAAATACTAAAGGGAGTCCTTCAAGCTGAAAAACAAAGACGGCACTCACTAGGAACATGAAATCACATGAAAGTATAAATCTCACTGGTAAATACAAATGTATAAATTCAGACACAGTGATATTGTAAACTGGTGATGTACAAATTACTTACAACTCTAGTGAAAGCTTAAAACACAAATAATTTTAAAAACTACAGCTAAAATAATTTGTTAAATATACAATATACAAATATGTAAATTGTGACATCAAAAACATAAAATTGGTGGAGAAGGAATAAAAGCATTGAGTTTGGATGTAAACAAAGTTAAGTTCTTATCAGCTTAAAGCAGACTGCTATATCTAGGAGATATGTTATGTAAGCCTCCTGGTAACTGCAAAGCAAAAACATAGAGTAGATACAGAAAAGATAAAGAGAAAAAAAATCAAAGCATAGCACCGGAAAAAAACAAAACAAAACAAAAAAACAAACCAACCCATGAAATCACAAAGAAAGATGAGAAGGAGGAAAAATTGACCTATGAAACACCTGGACTAACAAAATGACAATAGTAAATCCTTATCAATAATTACTTCAAATGTAAAGGGAAAGATGAATGGATAGAGAAAATGAAATATTACTAAGCCTTAAAAAGGAAGGAAATCTTGCCATTTTAAGCATGGATGAACCTGAACAACATGGACAACACTCTAAGGGGACTAAACCAGACACAGAAGGACAGAATTTGCATGATCTCAATTATAAGTGGAATCTAGAAAAATTAAGTCAAGCTCAGGAACAAATGCTAGAATGGTAGAGGCAAATGGCAGATAGAAATCAAATGGTACAAAATTTCAGTAATGAGATGAAAAAGTTCTGGAGACTGAATATACTGCATGGTGATTATAATTGTTTTTTTAAAAGATTTTATTTATTTATTTGACAGAGAAAGACACAGCGAGAGAGGGAATGCAAGCAGGGGGAGTGGGAGAGGGAGAAGCCGGCTTCCCGCTGAGCAGGGAGCCTGATGTGGGGCTCGATCCAAGGACCCTAGGATCATGACCTGAACCGAAGGCAGATGCTTAACGACTGAGCCACCCAGGCGCCCCTGGTGATAATAATTATTAATAATGTACTATATATTTGAAATTTAAAAGTAGATTTTACATGTTTTATTCCTTTCTTCGATCTCCTGTTGGGTTTGTAGGTGTTCAGAATGGTTTGATCCCTATCCAGCTGAATTCCTGAGAGGAGACGAAATCCAGGTCTCCTACTCCTCCGCCATCTTGCTCCGCCCCCTCAGATTTTACATGTTTTAATACACACACACATCGGGGCGCCTAGGTGGCTGTCATTAAGCTCTGCGTTTGGCTCAGGTCATGATCCCAGCGTCCTAGAATCAAGCCCAGCATCGGGCTCCCTGCTCAGCAGGGAGCCTGCTTCTCCCTCTCCCACTCCCCCTGCTTGTGATCCCTCTCTTGCTCTCTCTCTCTCTCTGTCAAATAAATAAATAAATATCTAAAAAAAAAAATACACACATATACAAAGAAACTCTGGGTGGTGATAGATATGTTAATTCATTTGTCATAATCACTTCACAATGTATACACAAATCAAAACATCACAGTTAAATATATACAGTTTTCACTATATATATATATATATATATAAATATTTAAATGGTAGAAGACTGAATGCTTGCCCTTAACATCAGGAACAAGACTAAATGTGTACTCTCACCACTCTTATTTAACATCTTACTAGAAATCCTAGCTAGTGGAATAAGACAAAACAAAGAAATAAAGGCATAAGATTGGAAAAATAAAAATAGGGGTGTCCCTATTTCTAGTTCAGGTGACATAATTGTGAATGTAGAAAATCTTAAGGAATATAAAAAAGAACACCTCTGATTCTAATAAACAAGCTAAGCTAGGTTGTAGGAAACAAGATCAACAGAAAAATCAACCCCGTTTCTATACAGTAATGAGAATATGTCAAAGCACAGTAAAAACACAATAACAACTATAATCACACAAAGAAAGTGAAATACTTTAGATGTATATTTAACGAAACATATATGGCTTTCCTGTGCTGAGAACTAAATGTTGGTGAAAAGAATAAAAGAAAACCTAAATAAGCACACATTGCATTCATAGATTGAAAGACATGACAGGAAAAATACAGATTTTCCACATATCGATGGATAGGTTTAAGTCATGTATTACAAAATCCCAGCAAATATTATGCAAACATAGATAAGCTAATTCTAAATTTGTATGGAAAGGCAAAGGAGCTAGAATACCTAAAATAATTTCAACAACAATAACAACAACAAAGGGGAGGAATCACTGTTCATGATGCTGAGACTTACTATATGGCTACAGTAATCAAGAGAGCCTGGCATTGGTGGAGGGAGAGATACAGAGATCAATGAACAGAACAGAGAATGAGAAACAGACATACACACATATAAGCCCAACTCAATTTTGATACTGCTACAAAAGCAATTCAATGGAGGACGCATAGCCTTTTCACA
>NW_027754442.1:0-301 GCF_054177405.1 Leptonychotes weddellii | reverse complement strand
CAAGCCCTTCTGTCACTTATTACCTGGACCTCACTGTCACAGTTCACCCCACTTGTCCCCCACATGCTTGTTTGGCACCTGCTTGGGCCAGGCCCGGGGCTTGGGGCTGGAGATGCACGGGGGATGAGACTTCAGTTTGCACAGATGCGTGGCCCTAGCATCTGACTGGGCCAGCGGGGCAGGGGGCAATCGGGACTCTGGGGACGAGGTCCGAGGTCAAGCTCATAGTCAGTGGGCATGGGCCACCTACATGCCCATGGTCACACACAGTGAGCAGGGCCATGGTAGGAGCATCCCTGGG
>NW_027754441.1:0-301 GCF_054177405.1 Leptonychotes weddellii | reverse complement strand
AGGTCACAGTTGTAAAGGGGGCTCAGGGAAGGCCAGTCAGAGCAGGTGACACTGGAGCAGAGACCTGAAGCAGGGGAGGCAGGGAGCGGGGCAGACGTGGGCAGGAGGCTCCAGCTGGAGGGAGGGGCAAGGCGAGCCTGGAGCCTGAAGGTGCAGAGGGCTCCAGGGCCAGGAAGGAGCCTGAGGGGCCGCAGGGAGGGGGAGGGGCTGGGGGCTAGGGGTCAGAGATCTCAGAGTCCCTGGGGCCGAGGTCAGGGTGGACTGAGCAGAGTGAGGCAGGGGTCTGGGGGCGTGGAGCAGG
>NW_027754440.1:0-301 GCF_054177405.1 Leptonychotes weddellii | reverse complement strand
AGCTAATCCCAGCACGGCACAGCTTAGCAATAGAAACCCTGTTCTCAGAATAACCGGGCCTTGAGTGAAACACCAAATCATCCATAAAGCTCTTCTGCATTTGTCTTCAGTATTTCTCTGCATATCTCCTTCCTGTGTCTATAGGGTCCTGGGCTTCAGGATTTGTTAAGCATAGAACCGGGACCCACAGGATGGAAGAAAATGGGCAATCTCATTTGGGAGCCTGTTTCTCCGAGAAGGCAGACCCTGCTGGCCCAGCCCTTGAGTGAGTCTGGTTCCTGTGTGAGGAATCCTGTATTAC